>NC_091282.1:156177793-156477793 GCF_032444005.1 Ranitomeya imitator | reverse complement strand
CAGTTCAATCCATGGCACTGTAGCTAATCTCTCTGGACGTGGACAGCAGAGCACAAGTGATGAAAGATTGCAACAGTGGCTGGTCCAGATGGAGGATAAGCAGCCCCAATCAAGTTCTAAACAAATTCAAGCCATCCTACAAGGCTCAGGATGCATCAGTGTCAGAGCGAACTATCCATTTACATTTGAATGAAATGAAACACTTTGGAAGGAGACCCAGGAAGAAACAACTGCTGACACAGAGACATATAAAAGCTAGACTGCAGTTTGCCAAAATGTATATGAGTAAGCCAAAATCCTTCTCTGAAAGCGTCTTGTGGACAGATACCAAGAGTGACCAAGATAGATATTTTTGGTAAAGCACATCATTCTACTGTTTACCGAAAGTGGAATGAGGGCTACACAGAAAAGAACACTGTACCTACAGTCAAATATGGTGGATGTTCAAAGATGTTTTGGGTTTGTTTTGCTGTCTCTGGCACTGGGTGCCTTGGCTGTGTGTAAAATCCCTGTTGCAGTGTGTGTAAACTTGGTCAAGAGTTTGACCTCTGTAATTGCAAACAAAGATTTCTGTACCAAATATTAAAGGGTTTGTCCACTACAAGGAAAATGCAATAAAATAAACAAACCTATACTCACCTCCCATACCGGCTCCGTTCCAGCAGTGTCAGCACTTGCGGTCCCGGGGCTGTGATGCGATGGAATGACACGTGGTGCCCGGCACCCAATCAGCACTAGCATCACTGTTTCCGCCTCATGTTGAAATGAACATGAAGAGGAAATCAGACATCAGCTGCAGCTTGGACTTTCGCTTCCTGTTCAGTTTGTACGAAGGTAAGGACAGTGATGCCAGCGCATAATAGGCGCCGGGCATCACATGTCATTTCACCGCATCACAGCCCCAGGACCACGAGTGCTGACAGCGCTGGAGCGGAGTCAGTATGAGAAGTGAGTATAGGTTTGTTTATTTTATCGTTGTCGAACATTTAGTTTAGGAAGGAATTGTCGTAGTAGTGGAAAACCCATTTAAGTTCTCTTTTTCTATTGTATCAAATATTTATTTCATGAAACTAAATGCAAAATAATTATGTAAAATCATACAATGTGATTTTCTGTTTTTTATTTTTACATTCTGTCTCTCACAGTTGAAGTGCCCTTACGATAAAACTTACAGACCTCTCCATTCTTTGTAGGTGGCAAAACTTTCAGAATTGACAGTGTATCAAATACTCACTGTATTTTCCCCACTGTATATATATATATATATATATATAAATGGAAGCAGCACTCTATATATGCGGTTACATATATATATATATATATATATATATATATCCTATTTTTATAGTTATGCGGAAACCAATGTGTGAATATTGGGAGGGAGGAGAACACAGGTGTTTGGTCCTTTCTTCCTTCCTGCATTCCTTTTCCTCACCTATGGTTACATATATATGTATATATATATATATATATATATATATATATATATATATACATACGCCTGCCACATACTGTATTCCCAGTAGGCGTTTACTAAGCTGTGCTTAAAGGTAAACTTATATTACACTTCAGTTCAGGAGGTTTATAGGCGCTTTATATAATGCAGTGTACATGTGCTGCCCTCTATTGTATTGTCGTTTTATTATATAATTGTTGCATTGTAGACATTTATAGATTACAGGAATAAAGCCAAGTAAAAATAAAAACTCTACTAATTTATGAAATGTAATTTGCAGAAACATAACTGGTGTAGTGGAGCTTGTTCTGAATGATGAAGTGCAGGAAGGTCCGTCCTCAGCGATTGAGGCAGTGAGCGCCATGCTGTGTCCTTTGATGCGCCAGTGAGAATTGACAGGTTGTTACACTGGATCACAGTCGTGTGTTTTAAATTACAATAGTGTTTAATAATCTCTATTGGAATTCATGTAAATAACCCGTATAATGATGCAGCAGAGTTGAATATGTCATTTGAAAAATTTCAAAATTATCTTTTTTTTTTTTTTTCTGCGTCGTTTCAAACATTTTATCTGTGGTCTTACATAGGACCGGATTGAAAAACTGCTGCATTATCTTAAATCTTAACATATTTTGCAATTGCTGGTAAAATCTTATTGCTAAGGGAATGTTTATACACAACAGGTGCGTCGTATTCCCATTTATCTGATAGGGGTTTGCAATATACCAACGCACAAACTATTTATTAATTAGATGGATGAAATGGTAATAATTTCTGCTATGCGTGCGCTTTGTGAAATTTTGCATCTTGTAATTAAAAAAAAAGTTTTTCTCCTGGCTATTGCAGAAAATAAGAAATTTTAATAAATTCTTTAAAAAATTACTTTTTTTTTTACCTATTTACTTATAACGGTAAGTGGCACTATTGACCTACCCTTTTTTTAATAAGCATCATAATGACCTTGTATGTTGTTGAAACGGTAACGCGATTTGATCGTTCAACTCGACCCAGTCGCCTCTGCTACATCAGCTCTCGCAAAGCCGCCTGCTTTCACTTCTCATCAGGAAATCTAGTTTTTGGAGTTGGATAGCATCGTGCCCATGTCTTGTTTCTTTGCTCTTTTCCTTTTTCCTCTATTGCTTTCATTCCTCACTGTAACGAGCGCAAAAAAATAATTGGACAAGCGAGCCATCAGTGAAAGGACACACTTAAGCGAGCGTCAATGAATTATTCTACGGGACAAACCTTAATCTTTAAAAGTGATTGTGGATAATTTGTGGCACCATCTGTCCGTTTGGAATTGTTTTAGCCTTTCCAGTCGTCCTAAGTGCTGCTGTGTTTAACATTAACATTTGATATTTTACACATTTAATTTCTGCACCGCTGTGTGTTCCTCTGGGAACGGTGTTCCAGTGCTACATGAGAGAGACAAAGTATTGATCAGTTAACATTTCAGCTACATTTATGTATGTCGCAAAAATTAATGAAAATGCCAGACAAAAATGTCAGAGTGCAGAAAAAGGTAGAATTTAAATGCGGTTGTTTAATGAAAAGTTTAAGATGTGCATTATCGGGGAAAAAAAAAAAAGCGCGCCCTTGCCTTTTACGTAGCGCTCATAACCGAATGAGAGAAGGAGAGTGCATATTTTACTTAGAGGAACATTGAGCATGAAATATGAAGGGGAGACTAATCTAACTGGATTTGGTATTCAGAAATTGCTTTTACAAAGCACCCTCGGTATAGTTAGGACAATTAGAGACTTGACTGGCATTTTGCTCCACTTGAAAAACAAGATGTATTCCCTACTCTACCGCGCTCTCGTACATTGCCAGCGTGCCCCTACTCAATAGACTGATTCCAGCTCCAGCCGCACAGGAGATCGCTTCCATTAAAATAAGTGTCATTAAAATCTTCTTTGGCACCGGCGAGCGGCAAACATTGACCTATATGTCCTGTCTCTGTTTCTGCCTTTATCAATCTTGCTCTCTTCCCCTGCATTAGAGTGCCGGGGTGCTGCGCGCGCTACATTCATCTCACTGTTTGCTTTTTACGATTGCTTTCTCTCCATTATAATGGATCGGCTTCAGTCCCTTACAGGAAAGTGAAGTTTGCTACAAAACAGTTCCCCGGTCTGCGAATTGGGAAAAGGTCGGATTTCTGCAAATTTTAGTCTGTTTTATGCTATGGTTTAGATAACTTTTGATGAAATGATCAGGGGCTTGTGTATAAAGAGCGTGGATGGCGGAAAATGTTATCATTCACTCTTTAGAAATGAAGCCTTTCCTTGTATTGTAGTCATAATGGCAAGGGCATCTTCTGTGATGTGCCAACAAAGCCTCGCAAAATGTAAAGTCATAGCATCACATATTAAAGGGTTATTCCCATAATCATATTATTTTTCACAAAGTACAGCAGATGCATACTTGTTGTTAATATACTAAGTCCAACATAAAGTTTCATGTACTCTTTTCATCTCACTGCATTCAGCTTCACATAGCATAGTAAGCAGTCCTATTCTTATCTGCTAAATTTCCCAGCAGCACTAGCATCTCCTCAGGGCTGCAGACCACTCCTTCCCATATGTGCTTATGTACCCACCTGGCTCCTAGCAGAGGTGAACTCTCCCGCACTCTTCCACAAAGGAGCTTGTAATCACTATACAGCGCAGAGTTGTGTTTGTTGTCTACTGCTAACGGACCAGTGGTGTGAAACTGCAAATGCTGCTCTGTTGATGCCTATGGCAGAGGGTTTTCCTTTGTGATATGCATCAACACACTGTAGCAGCATTTGGAGTTTCACATCACTGCTTTTTCAGCAGCAGGCAACATACAGCTCACTTCCTATCAGCCTTTCTAGATGCAGCTCCATGATATCACTCCTCAGCCCCCTAGATGTGGACCCATCCTGCAGTATAATTCTCCTGTCAGTCCCTCTATATGCAGCCCCATCATACAGTCTTTTACTCCTCGTAACCCCTCTATACATAGCCTAATCCTTCTGTATATCACAGCTCTGTCTCTCTATATGAATACAACCCAATCCTGCAGTATATCACAGCTTTCTTCCCCCTCTGTATCCATCCCAATCCTGCAATATATCACTCCTTTTAGCCAATCTGTATACAGCCCCATTCTGCAGTATATCACTCATCTCAGCCTTGATGTACAGGCATACCCTGTAGAATATTACGCCTTTTAAACCCTCCCCATACACAGCCATATACAGCAGTATATCACTCCTCTCAGCCTCTCTATACATAGCCCAATCTTGCAGTATATAGCATGTTTTATCCCCCTTTCTATGCATCCAAAATAGTCCTATACACACACACACATATATATATATACACACAACCCCATACTGTAATATATCATTCCTTTCAGCCCCTCTATGCACAGCCCCATACTGCAGTACATCGCTCCTCTCAGTTAACAGCACAGAAGTACATTGCTGCTCCCTGACAGCCGGTGAGATCTCAATGGACTGTATGGAAAGCTCCACCTCTTCCCTCTATGTCACCTCTGTAAATAATCAAAGAGGAGCATTGGAACTACAGAAGGACTGCATCAAGTCAACTGAAGGGTGAATAAAGCACAGAGGGGCATTCTTTTGGGGGTGATGTATGCAAATCAGGGCAGACTTTGGGCTCCATTTTTCTCTTTCTACCATTTTGTTTCCATTTCCATAGCATTTCTACTATAGTGTATGCATGATATTATTATTAGTGGCAGTAAAACTGGAAGATGTTCCTTCCCCACAGGGTTTTTGTCGAAGTCATAGGCACACCAAAAGGCAGCGTCCACTTACTATTAACCATCCTGAATTCATCAGAACATTCCTGCTACATAAAGAACAGCCACCAAATTATCTTTAGATACTGGAATTTCCATATAAATGTATACATTTATAACATACTTGATTTTTTATTGCAATAATGACTATAAAATGTATTAGCAGGATTTTCTTAAAGGAATTTTCTCAGGTTGTATGTTCAGGAACACCACCTGATGATTGACAGTGCAGAACTGAGCGCTCACCCTGGCTGCTTGCAGAGGTAACTTTGCCTCTGCAGCATGGCAGAAGCTCAGGAGGACTGAAGGTGGCCGGATCGCTGGCAAACAGAGCACTTATGGTGGCCGGTAACCTAGGCGATGAGCTGTACGCTGTAAAATAAAAATCATTCTCTACATGAGAACCAAGAAGATTTTTACTAAAAGGTAAATTGCAAAGTTGTTTTTACAAGCACTTTTGCAATTTTACCCATTTAAAAACTTGAGACACCCCTTTAAGAAAATACATTTTGCAATACCCTTTAAGAGAAATCTAAGCTATTGAGAGATTGTATTTAGGGTGTTCAAATCTTAGCCGAAAGGACTGAAAATTGTAACTCTTTTACTGGAGACAATATTATATGCTTTGATTTCAGTGGGAACAGTGTAATCTTTTTTTTCCCATGTGGTGGCGCTACGGTGAACACTCGTTGCCAAATTTCCCTATAGGCCAGGGTTGATCACTAGGGTCCTCTCATGTAATCAGCTTATAGTCAGCGGTCCTTTCTATCATGGGGGAGTCATCATACAATCACAATGATGATATGATGTTTATTAAATGCAAATATGTGTATTTTCTTTATCTCAGAATCTTTCACCTTAGTTATGCCATTCTCACACCATCTTACATGACTGGTTAGAAACTTGGCAAAGATGGATTAGTAAACCTCTTAGAAGGAGGAAGGAATTATTTTTTAAACTTTATAATGTACTTGATTTGTTTAGCAGCCAGAAGTGATACTTTTTCTTATCTTTGGGCCCTAAATCCAGAGGTGTTGTGATAGATGTGCCCACTAGAGGGCAGTGTTCCTCCACGGACGGCCTGCTGCTCGGCATATGAAGAGCTGCTATTCTAATTAAATCGCATTGCTTATGATTGATCAGTGTTGTTGCATTGGCAGAACATTTGCTCAGTGTATATTTATCTCAGAGCGTGGCCTGTACATTAGAGCAGGCGTAGCAACAGGTAGGCCACTTTCTAATTAGCTGTAATTGCAAATGAACCAAACAGAGGCGCCGTATTCTCATTGTCATTGTGCTAGGCGGCTTCAGCAGATCGCTGTTTTATTCTGGGAATATCAGAGCTTATTATTAAAAGTTTTAATTCTCTTCTGCAACGAACTACAAAACATAAGACAATAAATAAAATATCTACATCAGTTCCGCCATCTGTTGTCCATAGAGCACCATGCATTAATAGAGGGCTCAGCACGGATCATAACTAATGGCTGGATGTTTGCCTAAATTGCATAAAATTACAATATGGTAAGAATGACAGAGACAATGGCGGCTAACAGATCGATCGATCGATCTGTAGATCTACCTATCTATAGATCTATATCTATAGATCTATCTATAGATATATCTCATTCCATCTATCTATCTATCTATAGATCTTTCTATCTGTCTATCTCATTCCTTCTACCTATCTATCCCATATCTATCCACATATATATATATATATATATATATATATATATATACAGTATATATAAATAGATAGATAGATATGAGATAGATATGGGATAGATAGATCTATAGATAGATAATAGATAGATAGATCTATCTATAGATAGAAAAAAAATCTGTGTTAGGCCAGGGTCACACTTTATGAGAAACTCGCACGAGTCTCACACCACAATACTCGGCACTGACGCCAGCACTCATACTGGAGTGTTCAGATGCATAGAAATACATGCAGCCGCGCACTCTGGTCCCGAGGGTCGGTGGCAGTGCCGGGTACTGAGGTGCAAGACTCATGCGAGTTTCTTGTAAAGTGTGACCCTGGCCTAACACAGATTTTTTTTCTATCTATAGATAGATCTATCTATCTATTATCTATTATCCTTAAACGCAATATCTGTTTAATTAAAAAACATGGGAAAAAAAATTGGATGGGCTCCCACGCAATTTTCAAGTCCAGAGTGGGAAAGCCAACGACTGGGGGCCGATGTTTATAGCCTGGGAAGGGGTTAATACCCATGGATCTTCCCAGGCTATGAACATCAGTCCACAGCTGTCAGCATAGTCTTGACTGGCTATTAAAATAGGGGGACCCAAAAAAAATAGCGTGGGGTCCCCCTATAATTTATAGCCAGAAAGCCTACGCAGACAGCTGTGGGCTGATATTCAAAGCCTAGAGAGGGGCCATGGATATTGGCCCCCCTTGGCTACAAATACCAGCACCCAGCCGCCCCAGAAATGGCGCATCTGTAAGATGCGCCAATTCCAGCACTTAGCCTCTCTCTTCAAACTGCACTGTAGCGGTGGCATATGGGGTAATAAGGGGTTACTGTCACCTTTGTATTGTAAGGTGACATCAAGCCTGGTTAGTAATGGAGAGGTGTCAATAAGACACCTATCTATTATTAATCCTATACTGGTGAAAGGGTTAAAAAATACACACAGCCAGAAAAAAATATTTGAATATTCTTAATTTCACCATACTTGCAACCACCATCGATCACCTGCAAAAAATAATAAACCAACCGTATACTCCCTGTCCACCGCTGTCCAATTAATAATGAGTGTCCCACGACGATTTCCCATATAGAAATCGGGTGATGTCACTGCTCTACAGGACCTCCAGTGACACATTGAAAGGAGGCAATGGCTCCTGCAGTGCATCACTGAAGAGGTTACTTCAATTCATTCTCTTGCTTTGTGGCAAGGCTGTGTGGGAATTTTCTCACAGAGCGTTGCCGGCAAGAAAATAAACTTAAGTGACCTCTCTCCTGGTAGCAGCGGAGGGCGCGGACATGTCCCAATGTCACTGTTCTACAAGGGAGATTGTCGTGGGATGCTCGTTATTAACTGGACTATGGTGGAAAGGTAAGTATGGTTTATTATGTTATTATTATTACAGGAGAATCGAGGGCTTCGGGGACTAGGTGTTTGATAAGTATGTACTCTATGTTATGTGTTGTACAGTATGTTATGTGCATGTCCTGTATGTTATATGTTGTATGTTCTGTATGGTTTTTTTTTAACTACTGAACACAGCCATTGTCTGATGGGACTACTTTCCCATCATCGGTAATGCTGTCACTGTGAGCATTCATTGACGGATGGGAGCAGTAATCCCATCAGACAATGGCTGCTTACACAAACACGCACACACACAGGGACACACAGACCCGCACACAGACACAGATTCACGCAGACACCGGCACACACTATACACGCACATGGCTCCGCCCGCACTCCTCGCACACATCTTCCCTCCTTCCGATCTGCAGCGTTTCATCCGCAGCAAAACCGCAGATCTTTTTTACATCTGCGGTTTTGCTGCGGATTTGACTGACTCAATGGAAATCAATGGGTGTAGAAGCGCTGCAGATCCGCAAAAAGAATTGACCTGCTGCGGAAATAAAACGCTGTGATTCCGCAGCATGTGCACAGCATTTTTGTATTTCCCATTGAATAACATTGTGTGCACAATGCACTGCTTATTTTTTTTTTTTTTGAAAATCTGTTTATTAGAGTTTTCTAAAACATTACAAACCATGTATATACATTGTTGATAATACAATAATGTAACAATATTGAATGATATTGTATCCCCGAAACCTTCCCTCCCCTACATAAACCTGCACTGCTGATTTGAGGGAATTCCGCACGACCAAAAACGCTGCGGAATCACATCAAAATCCACAACATGGAAAGAAGCTGCTGATAAAAAGCAGGTTTTGGTGAGTTTTTAATTGTCTCTTGTATGCTGATAAAGCTTAGTGCCACCCAAAAAAAATATGATGCAACTTCCTTAAGGTTTTTACAAAAATAACACAGCAAAACCTGATACCTGCATTTTTTGCTGCTTTTTTGCAATTACTTGCATTCTATGGGTGAAAAAAATGCTGCAAAAACTCTAAACAAAATGCTGAAAGAAGTGACATGCTGCAGTTCACCAGTCAGTCAGAAAAAAAAACAATGTGTATGAATAAGGTTTCTGAAATCTCATAGCTTTTGGTGGTACTGTAAAATATTGCATTAAAAAAAATGCAGCAAAAATGCAACAGGTGAACATAGCCTTACTCACTGATCAGTGTTAGGCCGGGGTCCCACTACCGTAGAATACGGACGATTGCCATGCGAGAAAACATCGCATAGCCCTCAGACCAGTGTTAATCTATGGGGCAGCTCACATCACCGTATTTTTTCTCGGTTGTATTCAGCGTGCGAGTGAAATCACAGCATGCTGCAATTGTACGTGTATATCGGCCGAGTCTCACCAATGCAAGTCTATGGGTGCGAGAAAAAAAATCAGACACCACACGGACAATCAGTGTGATTTGCGAGAAATACGCAACCATTTCCTCATTTCAGCCAGTTGAGTCATTAAATACAATGGGGGAAAACCAGTGAGGAATGTAAAGCCATACGGATGTCATACAGATGCATAGCTGCGAGAAAATTGCATCATCGCATTTCAAACGCATTACACACGGATGACCATACAGAGAACACTTGTGTAACTCTCGGCAGGGAGACTCGGACCGATTGTCCATACGTCTAGTGTGACCCTGGCCTTATACTAGAACTGGGTTTCACACAGAACCTAGTATAGAAGTGCTGGTCAGTGGTATGGTAGAGCTGTGTTTGTCACAGAGTCCAGAGTTTCCCCATTGAAAACGTGTATGCTTGGCCAAGCCTAGTCCATATGTTTAGGGTGATATCTGTTGGCTGAACAAGCATGTGGTGGACCGTTATCTAAAGTGTATGGGTGACATTACACTTTCATACTCCTTTTCATAAGCAATTGCCTATGCCCTTTCTAATCTGTGCCCCCATTAATACAATGTGCTGGTACTTGTAGTATAATGAGAGTAATAAAGCCATAGAGAGCCTAAGATTCCTGCTGCTATAAATATTCCAGGTTATGGAGGAGACAGTACAGTATGCCCAGACCAAGATATGATTTATAGTCTCAGCTAAAGTCTTCTGTACAGATATTTTACAGTAAACCAATTACATCCGTAGTACTTATTGTTCGTCTAATTTAGTAGCACCATACAAATTGGCTGAATAAAATAATCCAGTGTGTAATTTATTTCACCATGAACGGCACACTTTATTGTGTTCAACTTTTTTTTTTTCCTTGGCCAGGAAGAAATGCATTAAACTGCCTTTGCTGTAGAACACCTTGTTAGGATGATTGAAGAATTTGTATGCAGGCACTTTTAATATTTGCTGCACTCTTAATTAACACATCCCTTACGCACCATTGTTAGCCCGGGGATTTTTAGCTAATAAAAGTGTCAAATTATTATTGTGTGAAATACAATATAATTTCCTGGATATAATGATTAAGATTATCAAGCTATATTAACAACAATTCCCTAACGCATTTGATTTTTCTCTTTTTCGAAACTAATTTACTTTCAGAGATGTTAATGCCGGAGATACAAGTAGAATCTGAAAAAAGAAAGCATCAAATAGGATCAATAAAATAAAATACTAATAAAGCCGGTTATTAGGGAAGATCAATTACATTGTATAGCAAGGAAAAAAGAGACAAATGACAGTTCTTTTTCACATTTACCCTATTCAATTTCCATGCCATCTGCAAGTTAATATATTTCACTCTTAAAATAATGGGAAAAATGTGCAGAAAATCATTACTCTTCCATAGGAAATGAATAGGAATGTGCAATGCTTCATACAAAAGGAATCTGCGGATCCTATACAAGGAATATAAAGAGAAAAAAAATACCTATACAGTTATCTGTGTGTTATTAACAAATTCTTTTGTTTTCAGTGAAATTTACTGATCTATTATTAACCTGATCATCCACCAGCCAACATCATTTTAGTTACGGTAGTTTCAAACCAAATAAATACCAAATTCCATGCATAATTTGTTAACATATTAATATAGGGGTCAGACCTTTGTTTTTCCTGTGTATTAACAGAATTGGGGGGCTTACCATATATTATCTTACGGAAAAAAATAATAAAATACACTGGCGCTCGGAGAGTGAAGAATAGGAGGGAATGGAAGCTGCTGGTGATAAAAAACAGGGTCTGTGTATCACCCTGTAAATAGATAACAAGAGTGAGAAAACGGGGGTAGATCACCTGCGCTAGTGTGGGTGCCTCTGCTGGCACTAGAAGCTATACACGGGAACAATACCCAGCAGATAGGAGCTAACAATAGTTAGAATGGTGCACTTACTTCATACTGGGAAGATGATGTGGGCGTAGAACTTCCTAGAGCTGAGTGCCTGGCTCCGTACTGCAAGATCAGGGGATAGTGGTAGCGCCTGGATCCGCGCGAGCCTGAACAGCAGGGTGAACGCTGGAACCAGGAAAGAACCGCCAACTTCTAGCGTGCCCCGGCCGGAAGCAACGCCGAA
This sequence comes from Ranitomeya imitator, assembly GCF_032444005.1. Classification (NCBI taxonomy): domain Eukaryota; kingdom Metazoa; phylum Chordata; class Amphibia; order Anura; family Dendrobatidae; genus Ranitomeya; species Ranitomeya imitator. The sequence goes on along the minus strand of NC_091282.1, from coordinate 156,465,931 downwards.
GCGGTGGCGGAGTGTGTGGGGGGGGGGCGTGGCGAGTAGCGTGACGTCACAGCTAATGGGCGGGCGCGTATGAGGATTATCCAATCCAACGCGTTTCGAAGGAAGCGATCCTTCTTCGTCAGGGCTGGAGTTCCCCATGGAGCCCTCCCCTTACAAAAAGGTTTAAAATTTGCCCCTACTGCTACAGCTAATCCCTTTAACCTATTCATTAGTATTAAAAAGTTCGTGCGTAATTTAGCTCTAAAAAAATACTTTCTGAAAAAGGTACCCATTACTAATTCCACCACTTATTCAACTATAACCAACACTCAGGACTATATCCATACTAACTTAGCACCCCAATCCTCATTCAATCCCATCAATGAATATTCCAGTGCCTTCCAGTCTTTTGAAACCCTGGTTACGACAGATATAAAAAAAACTCTGCAAAAATAACTCTAAGTATATCCCACATAATCTCACTATCAGTGAAAGGAAATCCATCATTAACCTTCAGAAAAATCATGATATTGTCATTCGTCCAGCCGATAAAGGTGGCGGCATTGTGGTTCTCGATTGTACTATGTATCATAATGAGTCATTAAGACTTTTAAGTGACTCCGTCACTTACAAAAAAATGCACTTCAATCCTACTATTGATTACATCAAAAAACTTAATCTCTTAGCACTAAAGGGCAAGACCCTAGGGGTATTAAATAAAAAGGAGTTTCAATTTATCAATAACCGAACCCCAACAACAGCTATATTTTATCATATACCTAAAATCCACAAAGATACCTCTAACCCCCCAGGTCGCCCAATTATATCAGGCATCAGTTGCTTGACCGCCAATTTGTCCAAATATGTAGATCTGCACTTACAAAAATGTATGCCCTTAATTCCAGCTTATTTAAAAGACACTGCTCATACCATACAAGTTTTGGAACCCATCATATGGCAAAGCAATTTCATTTTGGGCACCCTTGACATTAAATCCCTATACACGGTAATCAACCATGAAAAAGGATGTGAGTCGGCCAATTTCTTTCTAAACGCTTTGGAAATATACCCAAAACCCCAAATCAAATTTATTTTGGAAAGTATTGATTTTATTTTAAGACACAATTATTTCCAATACGAGCAACAGTATTACTTGCAAACGTGGGGCACCGCTATGGGCACACGTTTTGCGCCCAGTTACGCAAACTTATATGTAGGCTACTGGGAGCACCAATATATCTTTAAAGAAGGCATATTACATCCAGGATTAAAACTTTGGCGTCGCTTCATTGACGACATCCTGTTTATTTGGGAGGGAACCACAACAGAACTGAGCTCCTTCATTTCGGGCCTAAACAACAATCAGTTTGGCCTTGAATTCACTCCCACTACTAATAATTTCCAGGTTAATTTCCTGGACCTTACCATTTATGCGGAAAATAACGTACTTAAAACAAAGTGTTTTCGCAAACCAGTAGATTCAAATAGTTTTATACATCTAACAAGTTGCCACCTTCCAATCTGGCTTACGAACATCCCCAGAGGCCAATACACCCGTATTAGACGCAATTGCACAAATTTGGAGGATTATAATGAGGAGTCCACATACATCACCAAACAATTTGAAGCCAAAGGTTATCCAACTCAAACCCTTGATGTAGCTCGTCAGACAGTGGGTCATATTCCACGAGCGAACCTCGTTCACAAAACAAAAAAGACTAATTACCCCCAAGATATCCAATCACAAATTAAAGATTTACCCATTGTCACTCAATTCCATTCAGGGTACAAGAAATTCACGAACATAGTTAAAAAACATTGGCCCGTCCTACAATGCGACAAGTACATTGGGGACTTATTACCACACAATCCTAGATTTGTGTATACTAAGGCACAAAATTTGGGCCTCCTCTTAGCACCGACAACCAAACCAGTCCTCTCTAGACCAGGAGCGTCTGAAAAACCATCAGCCCCCCAAAAATGGGGTTTCAGGCCATGTGGTAGTTGTTCGTGTTGTAAACGAACATCTCTTGGGAAGGTTGTCCAAACAACATTTACAAACTCTGGTGGCACTAAGCAATTTCAGATTAAAAACTCAACTTGCGAAACCACGGGGGTAATCTACATATTGCAGTGTCCTTGTAACAAAATGTATGTGGGTCGCACAAAAAGATCTTTAAAGGTCAGAATTAAGGAGCACCTAGATAATATTCAAAAAGGCTTCAAAGGTCACCCTTTATCTCGCCACTTTCTAGAAAAACACAACAAATCTTGTGGAGGGATCCGTTTTTGTGGAATCCAAAAAGTCCAGCAAAACCCTAGGGGCGGAGATTTCCTTAAAGCAATGTCTAGGGTGTTAGGGGTCGAGTTCCCGCTTCTGCACAGGGGGAATCTCGAGCCACCTCCGCTGCGGTCTCCCATTCTTGTCCAGCCGCAGTGGAGTCTGCTCAGCAAGGACGTCGGTCCCAGCGTCTTGCTCATTCTCACTCTGTTCTGAGAGCTACTGCTGCTTCTCCAGTCTCTGCTATTAAAGTCTGTGCTGGTCAGCAGCGAGCGGACTTCTCTGGGACTATATCCTTGTCTGTACGTACTGAGCATGCCCAGCGTAAGGTCTCCCGTTGGAGATCGAGGGTCATGTGCTCAGGCTCTGCAGCACATTCCATTGGTCCTCTTGGCAGGTCCTAGAAGGGCAAAAGTGCTGTGGCCACTTCCTGTGCTGCTGCTATATAAACTGCGCATGACCGCACGGCCATGCGCTAGTATTGTCAAACAATTGCTAATGTGTGTATGTTGTGAGTGCAAGTCGTCCTTGGATACCCCTACCCTATAGTATGACTGTTCGCGGAAGGTGTATGGCTGCTACCTAGCGCCCGACTTATCCTACAGCACTAGTCACACATTATAGCGTCCAGTTGCTGTGACCGCCAGTACGGCGCCGTGCACTTCCTCTGTGCTTTCCTTACCCAAGCCTGGGTGGTTAGCGGCGTTCGTCAGTGCGGCACTGCATGCTCTTCTGTTTCATTTCACACCCAGTTGCGGTGTTGCGCCAGCAAGGGTCTAATCGGACTTCAATCCCAGTTGGGGTTGAGTTCGCTGACTACTTGCTCGCGCTTTAGGTGCGGTACCGCGGTCCTGTGCCCTAACAGGATTGCTTCTTTCACGCTGGGTGAGGTTAACCCACGCGTGTATACTCTAGTGTACCGCCATATAGTCTGCTAATTGCTAGCAGCAGGTTTTCATCTGCACGGTGGACCCCGGACTGCGAACGCATCTATACCATCTGTCTTGGTGCGTTCCGCCAGTCCTAACAGAATACTAGCGCCAGGGTCTGGCTAGTAAAATGGCGGACGACCAGCGTTTACAGCGGTACATCCAGCAGCTGGAGGGAAGGTTGGCGGCTCTTGAGCGTTCAACCTCAGCTGTGGATGTTACTGCTGTCGCTATTCAGGCTGCAAGTGTGGCTGCAGCTACATTGTCCACTGCCGCTCCTGTACCGACGCTATCTCGCCTCCCGCTACCAGAGAAATTTTCTGGTGACAGTAAGTCCTGTAGGGGTTTCATGAGTCAGTGCTCAATACATCTCGAGCTTCTGGCCTCTCGTTTCCCTACAGAGCGGGCTAAGGTGGGCTTTATAATTTCCTTATTGTCGGACAGGGCGTTGCAGTGGGCTATGCCGCTGTGGGAGCGTGGCGATCATGTGGTGCAGAGTGCTCCGTTATTCCTGAGCACTCTGAAACAGGTCTTTCTAGGACATCGTGTCACCCATGACACGGCGCTCCAACTGTTGGCACTGACTCAGGGCTCGTCCTTGGTCAGCCTTTTTGCCGTCCATTTCCGCACTCTGGCATCTGAGCTGGAGTGGTCGGATAAAGCCCTTATCCCTATATTTTGGAGGGGGCTGGCTGACCACGTTAAGGATGCTCTGGCCACTAGGGAGATTCCCGCCACACTGGAGGAGTTAATAGCAGTATCTACTCGCATTGACCTCCGTTTTCACGAGCGGAGGTTAGAGCGAGCCCAGTGTAGGCAGAGGTTTCGGCTGGCTCCCACCTTCGCCAAACCTTTGGAATCTCCAGTCCAGGCTCCTGAGTTCCAGGAACCTAAGGTGGTGTCACGAGCGGGATCTAAGTCCCAGACCGCTCGTGCACTCCAGGGTTGCCATGTTTGCCAACAGTCAGGACATCTTGCCACCAGATGTCATCAGCGGTCGAGGAAACGTCAGCGTCTAGTGGTAGTAGGTGGAGGTGCACTAGACACTGCGACGTTTGCCTCCAAATTGTCCTTTAAGGGGACAATTACCTTTGGCTCATCCTCCCACTCGGTAGACCTCTGCGTGGATTCTGGGGCGGAGGGCAATTTTATGTCTTCTGCCTTCGCCCAACGTCACGCAATACCCCTGGTTATGCTATCTCAACCAGTAACGGTACGAGTGGTGAATGGGTCGACACTCCCCGCACAGATAACACATCAGACCATCCCTGTTACTCTGTCCCTGTCGCCATCCCATCAGGAGATTATTTCTCTGCTCGTCATTCCTGAGGGTATTGATGAGGTCCTGTTGGGGATACCTTGGCTACGGTACCACTCTCCTCACATCGAGTGGTCCTCAGGCAGAATTCTGGGATGGGGTGAATCATGTGGGGGTAGGTGTCACCGAGAGTGCGTTCAGGTTGCTACTACTGAGGTACCTGCAGATCTAACCTCTCTCCCCAAGCAATATTGGTCTTACGCAGACGTGTTCTCCAAGGAGGCGGCGGAGACCCTTCCGCCCCGTCGCCCCTATGACTGTCCTATCGATCTCTTGCCTGGTGCGGAGCCTCCTCGGGGTCGAGTTTATCCATTATCTCTCCTGGAGACGGAGGCCATGTCTCAGTACATTCAAGAGAATCTGGCAAGAGGGTTTATCAGGAAGTCAGTGTCACCTGCTGGGGCAGGGTTCTTCTTCGTGCAGAAGAAGAATGGGGAGCTACGTCCATGCATAGACTACAGGGGTCTTAACGCTATCACCGTTAAGAACAAGTATCCTTTGCCCTTGATATCTGAGCTCTTCGATAGGCTTCGGGGAGCAAGGGTATTTACTAAATTAGATCTGCGGGGTGCTTACAACCTGATTCGCATCCGTGAGGGGGACGAATGGAAAACGGCGTTTAACACCAGAGATGGGCACTATGAGTATCTGGTGATGCCCTTCGGGCTCTGTAATGCCCCAGCCGTTTTTCAAGACTTTGTCAACGACATCTTCCGGGATATGCTTTCCACCTCAGTTGTAGTCTATCTGGATGATATTCTCATCTTTTCTCCAGATATTGACTCCCACCGGAGAGATGTTGGCAGAGTCTTCGACCTCCTACGGGCAAACTCTCTTTACGCTAAGTTGGAGAAGTGTATGTTTGAGCAGGAGTCTTTGCCGTTCCTGGGCTATATCATCTCCACCCAGGGATTGGCTATGGATCCTGCCAAACTACAGGCTGTGATGGACTGGCAAGAGCCCCATTCTCTTAAAGCGGTGCAGCGCTTTATGGGGTTCATTAACTATTACCGCCAGTTCATTCCCCACTTCTCAACTCTGGTAGCTCCCTTGGTAGCCCTCACCAAGAAGGGAGCGAATCCTAAATTGTGGTCGGAAGAGGTCTCCAAGGCCTTCACTTCTATTAAGTCCCACTTTGCTAGCGCTCCCATCTTACATCGTCCCGATGTGGATAAGCCATTCCTAATGGAGGTGGATGCCTCGTCCGTTGGTGCTGGAGCAGTCCTCTACCAGAAGGATGCTCAAGGTCAGAAGCATCCATGCTTCTTCTTCTCTAAGACTTTCTCGCCAGCGGAGAGAAACTACTCCATCGGGGATAGGGAGCTGCTAGCAATGAAGTTGGCCTTTTCAGAGTGGAGACATCTTCTGGAAGGTGCGCGGTTTCCCTTCGAGGTTTACACTGACCACAAAAATTTGGTCTACTTACAGACAGCCCAGCGGCAAAATTCTCGCCAAGCCAGATGGTCCTTGTTCTTTTCCCGGTTCCACTTTTCTCTTCATTTTCTCGCCGGGGAGAAGAATATGCGTGCTGATGCTCTCTCTCGCTCCCTTATGTCAACTGAAGAGGAGGAAGAGGAGCCTCGGCTTATTGTTCCCTCTGAGAGCCTGAGAACCGTAGCACCGGTTTCGCTTGAGTCTGTGCCTCCGGGCAAGACTTTTGTGCCCATTAATTTGCGACCGGAGGTTCTCTCTTGGGCTCATTCGTCCAGAGTGGGTGGACACTTTGGGACAAAGAGGACATCTGAGCTACTGGCGAGGACGTACTGGTGGCCGCATATGGTCCGGGATGTCAGGGATTATATTCTGGCGTGTGTCTCCTGCGCCAAAAATAAATCTCCGTGTCAAAGGCCAGCTGGGTTGCTTTATCCCTTGCCGGTGGCAGATAGGCCCTGGGAGATGGTCGGGATGGACTTTGTCGTGGGTTTGCCCAAGTCTCGCGGCTGTACCATCATTTGGGTCATCACCGATCATTTCTCGAAAATGGTGCATTTGGTGCCGCTACCACGGTTACCTTCTGCACGGGCCTTGGCTGCGTTGTTCATTAAGCACATCTTCCGCCTACATGGTATGCCTGACAAAATTGTTAGTGACCGGGGTCCCCAGTTTGCGTCTCGGTTCTGGAGAGAGCTGTGTCGTCTTCTCAGTATTGAGTTGAATCTCTCTTCCGCTTATCATCCCGAGACGAATGGGTTGGTAGAGAGGGCCAACCAGACCTTGGTCACATACCTGCGACATTTTGTTTCAGCCAGGCAGGATGACTGGGCATCCTTGCTATCATGGGCAGAGTTTGCGCTGAACAACGCTGTAGCCGACTCCACTGGACAAACCCCATTCCTCCTCAACTATGGTCAGCATCCACGGGTACCTGTGCCTATGCCCGTGTCTTCCGCAGACTCCAGGGTGGCAGACTGGGCTGTGGAGGCACGGGATATTTGGGACCGCACTCAAGATGCCATTCGGGCCTCTAAGGAAAGAATGAGGTCCTCCGCCGATGCTCATCGGCGCCCCGCCCCGTCCTTTGCTCCTGGCGACTTGGTGTGGCTCTCCGCCCGTAACATCAGGCTGCGAGTTGAGTCCACTAAATTTGCTCTTCGCTACTTGGGTCCCTTCAAGGTCCTCGAACAGGTTAATCCTGTGGTCTACCGTCTGGCCCTTCCTCCACGCCTTGGTATCACCGACACCTTTCATGTGTCCCTCCTTAAGCCCGTATACATGTCTCGGTTTTCTGAGTCATCTGCCGGGACATCGGGTTCATCTACGGACGATTTCGAGGTGAACGCTATCTTGGGGTGCAGGGTGGTACGTTGCAAAAAATTTTTTTGGGTGGACTGGAAGGGTTACGGCCCTGAGGATAGGTCCTGGGAGCCTGCTGAGCACATTCAGGCTCCGCAGCTCATTTCTGCCTTCGAACGTAGCGAGGCCCAAGGAGGGGGGGGCCCTAGGAGGGGGGTAATGTTAGGGGTCGAGTTCCCGCTTCTGCACAGGGGGAATCTCAAGCCACCTCCGCTGCGGTCTCCCATTTTTGTCCTGCCGCAGTGGAGTCTACTCAGCGAGGACGTTGGTCCCAGCGTCTTGCTCATTCTCACTCTGTTCTGAGAGTTACTGCTGCTTCTCCAGTCTCTGTTATTAAAGTCTGTGCTGGTCAGCAGCGAGCGGACTTCTCTGGGACTAAGTCCTTGTCTGTACGTACTGAGCATGCCCAGCGTAAGGTCTCCCGTTGGAGATCGAGGGTCATGTGCTCAGGCTCTGCAGCACATTCCATTGGTCCTCTTGGCAGGTCCTAGAAGGGCAAAAGTGCTGTGGCCACTTCCTGTGCTGCTGCTATATAAACTGCGCATGACCACACGGCCATGCGCTAGTATTGTCAAACAATTGCTAATGTGTGTATGTTGTGAGTGCAAGTCGTCCTTGGATACCCCTACCCTATAGTATGACTGTTCGCGGAAGGTGTATGGCTGCTACCTAGCGCCCGACTTATCCTACAGCACTAGTCACACATTATAGCGTCCAGTTGCTGTGACCGCCAGTACGGCGCCGTGCACTTCCTCTGTGCTTTCCTTACCCAAGCCTGGGTGGTTAGCGGCGTTCGTCAGTGCGGCACTGCATGCTCTTCTGTTTCATTTCACACCCAGTTGCGGTGTTGCGCCAGCAAGGGTCTAATCGGACTTCAATCCCAGTTGGGGTTGAGTTCGCTGACTACTTGCTCGCGCTTTAGGTGCGGTACCGCGGTCCTGTGCCCTAACAGGATTGCTTCTTTCACGCTGGGTGAGGTTAACCCACGCGTGTATACTCTAGTGTACCGCCATATAGTCTGCTAATTGCTAGCAGCAGGTTTTCATCTGCACGGTGGACCCCGGACTGCGAACGCATCTATACCATCTGTCTTGGTGCGTTCCGCCAGTCCTAACATAGGGTTGAATCCAAATGGATTTACCTATTAGACAGCATGGCCCCAAGAGGCCTTAATTATGAGATCGAGTTATACGCTTTTTAATGCGCATTTTTCATGTTCAGCCATCCCTGTCTATACGTATGAGGTTCAGGACCAAATTGTGTTCCTGTGAACAACCCCGTCTTGGCACATTTATTACACAACCCGTATTTTACTATTATGTGTTACAATGTGCTTAATTTTTTACATCCCTGTTTTTAAATACCTCCATATATTTTTGTTTTAAACTTTTAAAATTTTATTATTGTTCTAGGTTGATAAAACTTTATAATGTAGTATCCTTTTATTTTTAAGGTTTTTATTCATTTTTTGTATTAAAGTTAAACTGTTTTTATCGAGGTCGACTATATGTCATCTCCCCCTTCCCCCCCCCCCTGTTTTTTCGCTATTGTGTTAAAGCCCAGGATTTAGGGCACCAATCCATTATCCCAGCGTTTATTCTGCGCCAACATTTCTTTTATGTTCTTCCACTCTATGTACCTTCACCTGGGTCTTCTTGTAATCCACCAAGTACACACTATATATATCATCATCTATTGAGATATTCAGGCATAGCGCCCATTTGATATACCAATTACGCTGCATTAATCAGGGTTGTCAGGTAGTTTTTTCTGTAGGGGGCGAGTAGGTAGTTCGCTATATAAGGGGAGGGCTCCATGGGGAACTCCAGCCCTGACGAAGAAGGATCGCTTCCTTCGAAACGCGTTGGATTGGATAATCCTCATACGCGCCCGCCCATTAGCTGTGACGTCACGCTACTCGCCATGCCCCCCCCCCCCACACTCCGCCACCGCTTCGGCGTTGCTTCCGGCCGGGGCACGCTAGAAGTTGGCAGTTCTTTCCTGGTTCCAGCGTTCACCCTGCTGTTCAGGCTCGCGCGGATCCAGGCGCTACCACTATCCCCTGATCTTCCAGTACGGAGCCAGGCACTCAGCTCTAGGAAGTTCTACGCCCACATCATCTTCCCAGTATGAAGTAAGTGCACCATTCTAACTATTGTTAGCTCCTATCTGCTGGGTATTGTTCCCGTGTATAGCTTCTAGTGCCAGCAGAGGCACCCACACTAGCGCAGGTGATCTACCCCCGTTTTCTCACTCATATTATCTTACGCTTCAGAAAGGCCATAAATACCTGATCGGTGCAGGTATTACTCGTGACACAAACACTGATCAGCAAACTGAAGCGACTATGTCATTGTTCACCTGGAACAGCTCCACACATTTTTCTATGTCAGTACCTGGCATTGCATCTCACATTTGCTCAGTCCCATTTAAAAGGGTTGTACAGGCTTATGATATTGTTGATATATCCCTAGTAAAGATAATCAATATCAGATTAGTGGGGGTCTAATACCTGACACCTCCACCAATCAACTCTTCTCAGCTCCGGTGGTGCCTGGATGTAAACAGTGAATGCAGCTCACACAGCAGCATGCACCATGTAGTGGCCATTGCTAAGAACTGCAGCTCAGTTCCTGTTCTGGGTGTCACCGGCAAAGTACTGGAGAGGAGATATGTATCACTGACGTTGTTAGCTTAAGTGATATGAACCTGGAAAAATTCTCCAGCACACAAAGTGCTGAGAGGGGTTAATCAGCTATGTTAAGGGCTACATTTAGTGAATAGCTGTAGAGTGGGTGGGAGGCTGTTCACCTTATCTCCAGGGTGTGGTTGAGGAGGTATATAGTCAGCCTCCGTGTTGGGTGTGTCTGGAGATATGAACTCCAGAGCAGTGAAGATAAAAGAAAGTTGGACCTTTTTTCCCTATGTTTTTTTCCTGAGCAAGCGGATCCCCGCAGCAACTCTGTGCCATTTGTTTTTGTGCTGTTTTCCCGTTAGGCCAGAAAGGCCGTGTTTATGTTGCAAACATTGCTATGGTTTATGCTATAGCCAAATAAACCAGTGGAGAATTTAAATAGCGTTCCTGTGGCTACCTCTGCCACCAAGTCAGCCGATCTACCACAGTTGGTCCTAGAAGTGCAGGCAAGATCTTCAGCAAGCAAGTGTGATGGCCGGGGACAAACTGCATGTCCTGGGTGAAGGCAGCTATGGGGATGGAACAGCGGTCAGGCAGCATGGAGGAGCTGACCAAGCACCTTGTCCAAAGCCAGCAGCAGCAGCAAGCCAAGCAGGAGAAAACTAAACTCCTGAAGCGGCAGATCCAACAGCAGCAATGGCAGATGGAACTCCTGGCAGGGGATGTCCGCAGCAGAAAAGTCGCCCCTCCAAGTCCAGGCGCTGGCTCATGCATCTCAAATGCGGTAAGATGAGTCATGCAAAAAACTACCCCAGGTGATGATGTTAAGGCATTTTTGACTGTGTTTGAAAAAGTAGCAGAATGGGAGAAGTTGCCGCCGGAGCACTGGGTGGAGGTGCTCACCCCCTATTTAACTGGTGAATCCCAAATGACCTCACAGGATGCACAGGATTATGCCAAATTAAAAACTGAGATATTGGCATCTCAGGAGTGACTATGTCTGTTAGAGCCTAAAAGGGTACACCACTGGGCGTATTGCAGTAACAACCCCCCTCGCTCCCAAATGTTCGACATACTACATCTTGTACAGAAGTGCATGATGCACTCAAGAACAAGGGAGGATTATTTTCAGGTTATAAATTACTCTTTATTAAATATAAGCCATAAAATTACATACAAACATGGAAAACAGGATGACAAAGAACCAAAAAAATCCCTAGTGGCATGTAATAGTATCCATCAACTGTATCCTACCATGGACAAGCAGGAATACCAAATCTATCAAGGGTAAAACACAGATCAATGGAGTGTGATATAAAGATAATTGTCACAACGGACACAAAGTCATCATTATCCATAGTCCTACACCCCAACCCAGATAGTCGAATGTGTTGTCATGGACAGATTTATTAATTCAGTTCCTAGGCCAGTGCAGACCTGGGTTTCCAAGGGAGACTCCCGGAATGTGCATGACCTTGTTTTCCTAGTGGAAAGGTACCAGGTGGTAAAGAGGTCCTTAAGGAAACCAGGCGGTGTTGCATCCCCATACTGTGTGTGAAGATAATGGAAAGTTGGACTACTTTTTTTCCTATGTTTATTTCTTGAGCGGGTGGATCCCCCAGCAACATGGAGTATGACTTTTTTCAATGTGTGTTGTTTTCCCCTTAGACCAGAAAGCCCATGTGTATGTTGCAAACCCTGTCTTAGTGTATGCTGTGCCTAAATGAACCAGTGGAGAATTTAAAGAGACAGCTTTCCTGTGTCTACCTCTATGAGCAGCTAAGTGAGCCAATCTATTGTGTGTGTGTATGTATATACAGTAGATATATACAGTGGGGCAAAAAAGTATTTAGTCTGTCAGCAATAGTGCAAGTTTCACCACTTAAAAAGATGAGAGGCGTCTGTAATTTACATCATAGGTAGACCTCAACTATGGGAGACAAACTGAGAAAAAAAAATCCAGAAAATCACATTGTCTGTTTTTTTAACATTTTATTTGCATATTATGGTGGAAAATAAGTATTTGGTCAGAAACAAAATTTCATCTCAATACTTTGTAATATATCCTTTGTTGGCAATGACAGAGGTCAAACGTTTTCTGTAAGTCTTCACAAGGTTGCCACACACTGTTGTTGGTATGTTGGCCCATTCCTCCATGCAGATCTCCTCTAGAGCAGTGATGTTTTTGGCTTTTCGCTTGGCAACACGGACTTTCAACTCCCTCCAAAGGTTTTCTATAGGGTTGAGATCTGGAGACTGGCTAGGCCACTCCAGAACCTTGAAATGCTTCTTACGAAGCCACTCCTTCGTTGCCCTGGCGGTGTGCTTTGGATCATTGTCATGTTGAAAGACCCAGCCACGTTTCATCTTCAATGCCCTTGCTGATGGAAGGAGGTTTGCACTCAAAATCTCACGATACATGGCCCCATTCATTCTTTCATGTACCCGGATCAGTCGTCCTGGCCCCTTTGCAGAGAAACAGCCCCAAAGCATGATGTTTCCACCACCATGCTTTACAGTAGGTATGGTGTTTGATGGATGCAACTCAGTATTTTTTTTCCTCCAAACACGACAGGTTGTGTTTCTACCAAACAGTTCCAGTTTGGTTTCATCAGACCATAGGACATTCTCCCAAAACTCCTCTGGATCATCCAAATGCTCTCTAGCAAACTTCAGACGGGCCCGGACATGTACTGGCTTAAGCAGTGGGACACGTCTAGCACTGCAGGATCTGAGTGTCCATGGTGGCGTAGTGTGTTACTTATGGTAGGCCTTGTTACATTGGTCCCAGCTCTCTGCAGTTCATTCACCGCGTGGTTCTGGGATTTTTGCTCACCGTTCTTGTGATCATTCTGACCCCACGGGGTGGGATTTTGCGTGGAGCCCCAGATCGAGGGAGATTATCAGTGGTCTTGTATGTCTTCCATTTTCTAATTATTGCTCCCACTGTTGATTTCTTCACTCCAAGCTGGTTGGCTATTGCAGATTCAGTTTTCCCAGCCTGATGCAGGGCTACAATTTTGTTTCTGGTGTCCTTTGACAGCTCTTTGGTCTTCACCATAGTGGAGTTTGGAGTCAGACTGTTTGAGGGTGTGCACAGGTGTCTTTTTATACTGATAACAAGTTTAAACAGGTGCCATTACTACAGGTAATGAGTGGAGGAAAGAGGAGACTCTTAAAGAAGAAGTTACAGGTCTGTGAGAGCCTGAAATCTTGATTGTTTGTTTCTGACCAAATACTTATTTTCCACCATAATATGCAAATAAATTGTTAAAAAAAACAGACAATGTGATTTTCTGGATTTTTTTTTCTCAGTTTGTCTCCCATAGTTGAGGTCTACCTATGATGTAAATTACAGACGCCTCTCATCTTTTTAAGTGGTGGAACTTGCACTATTGCTGACTGACTAAATACTTTTTTGCCCCACTGTATATATCTACTGTATAATTGTCTAATGGTCACGTCTGCCTGTCTGTCTTTCTGTCTGTCTGTCACAGATATTCATTGGTCGCGGCCTCTGTCTGTCATGGAAATCCAAGTTGCTGATTGGTCGTGGCAAAACGCCCACGACCATTGCCTCGACCAATCAGCGACGAGCACAGTCCGGCGGCAACATGGCCGCTCTTTCCTCCCCGCAGTCAGTGCCCGCTCCATACTCCCCTCCAGTCAGCGTTCACACAGGGTTAATAGCAGCGTTAATGGACCCCGTTATGCCGCGGTGTAACACACTCCATTATCGCAGCTATTAACCCTGTGTGAACAACTTTTTACTATTGATGCTGCTTATGCAGCATCAATAGTAAAATGATCTAATGTTAAATAATAATAATAATAATAATAAAAACGTTATTCTCACCTTCCGACGTGGCGTCCTGTCCTCGGCAGTGCAAGCGGCCGGTTCCGGTGCTAAGGATGCTATGCGAGAAGGACATGACGTCACGGTCATGTGACCGCAACATCATCACAGGTCCTGCGCTCATCCAACCCTGGGACCGGAAGCTGCCGCGTGAGTAGGTGAGTATATGTTTATTTTTTATTTTAACTCTTTTTTAACCTGTTACATACGTGTCTGGGCAATATACTACGTGGCTGTGCTGTATACTACGTGGCTCTGTGCTGTATACTACGTCGCTGTGCAATATACTACGTGGCTCTGTGCTGTATACTATGTCGCTGTGCAATATACTATGTCGCTGGGCAATATACTACGTGGCTCAGCAATATACTATGTGACTGGGCAATATACTACATGACTGGGCAATATGCTACGTGACTGGGCAATATACTACATGGCTGGGCAATATACTATGTGGCCCTGTGCTGTACACTACATCACTGTGCAATATACTACGTAGCTGGGCAATATACTACGTGACTGGGCAATATACTACGTGACTGGGCAATATACTACGTGGCTGGGCAATATACTACATGACTGGGCAAAATAGTACGTGGCTGGGCAAAATACTACGTGACTTTATGCTGTATACTACGTCGCTGTGCAATATACTACGTAGCTGGGCAATATACCACGTGACGGCAATATACTACGTGGCTGGGCAATATACTACATGGCTGGGCAATATACTATGTAGCTGGGCAATATACTACGTGGCTGGGCAATATACTACGTGACTGGGCAATATACTACGTGGCTGGGTAATATACTACGTAGCTGGTCAATATACTATGTGGTTGGGCAATATACTACGTGGCTGGGCAATATACTACGTGGCTGGGCAATATACTATGTGGTTGGGCAATATACTATGTGGTTAGGCAATATACTACGTGGACATGCATATTCTAGAATACCTGATGCGTTAGAATCGGGCCACCATCTAGTATATATATATATGGGGACAGGGATTTTTTTTAAACACCAAAAAAACAAAAAAAAAAGATTTTTCATATCTTCTCTCCAGCGAACGCTGCTGGAGAGAATATATGAATGGCGGCTTCAGCACCACGTGGGGGGACAGCGCTTACTGTAGCGCTGTCTCCTGCATGGCACACGGACTGCACACGGACAGCATCTGTGTGCGGTACGTGTTTTACATGGACCCATTGACTTTAATGGGTCCGTGTAATCCGTGCACTCCCACGAACACTGACATGTCTCCGTGTTTTGCACACGGACACACGGTCCGTGAAAACACGCTGACATGTGCAGAGACACATTGATTTCAATGTGTCTATGTGAGTCAATGTCTCCGGTACGTGAGGAAACATCAATAATTCATGATCCATTCTGCTCTAAAAGAGCAAGTTTTTTTCTCCTGATCCTGAGTGTCAATCGACTGGATCAATATTCACAACAAGAATATTACATAATGTAAAATATATCTAGGTTATTTTCGTCTAAGAAAAATAACCTAAGTTTGGTCAACCCCTATAATGCTAATACATTTATATTTTTTTATATTTCTTCATAACTAAGATCCTCCATGCTCCTTAATCAGTTTTATATCTCTTATGTGTACTTGTTCTAACTCCAGGGCATCTTTTCTAAGAACTGGTGCCCAGAAACGAACTGCCCATTCCATATGGGGTCACACTAATGCTTTGTAAAGAGGTAGTAAAGGTGTATTTTTGAACATGTTTCTCATTGAGTCCATGCCTCTTTTAATACAAGACTACAGTCATGGCCAAAAGTATTCACACCCCTGCAATTCTGTCAGATAATACTCAGTTTCTTCCTGAAAATGATTGCAAACACAAATTATTTGGTATTATTATCTTCATTTAATTTGTCTTAAATGAAAAAAACACAACAAGAATTGTCCCAAAGCCAAATTGGATATAATTCCACACCAAATATAAAAAAAGGGGTGGACAAAAGTATTGACACTGTTTGAAAAATCATGTGATGCTTCTCTAATTTGTGTAATTAACAGCACCTGTAACTTACCTGTGGCACCTAATAGGTGTTGGCAATAACTAAATCACACTTGCAGCCAGTTGACATGGATTAAAGTTGACTCAACCTCTGTCCTGTGTCCTTGTGTGTACCACATTGAGCATGGAGAAAAGAAAGAAGACCAAAGAACTGTCTGAGGACTTGAGAAACCAAATTGTGAGGAAGCATGAGCAATCTCAAGGCTACAAGTCCATCTCCAAAGACCTGAATGTTCCTGTGTCTACCGTGCGCAGTGTCATCAAGAAGTTTAAAGCCCATAGCACTGTGGCTAACCTCCCTAGATGTGGACGGAAAAGAAAAATTGACAAGAGATTTCAACGCAACCCCGACTAACATCCAAACAAGTTCAAGCTGCCCTGCAGTCCGAGGGTACAACAGTGTCAACCCATATTATCCATCGGTATCTGAATGAAAAGAGACTGTATGGTAGGAGACCCAGGAAGACCCCACTTCTTACCCCGAGACATAAAAAAGCCGGGCTAGAGTTTGCCAAAACTTACCTGAAAAAGCCTAAAACGTTTTGGAAGAATGTTCTCTGGTCAGATGAGACAAAAGTAGAGCTTTTTGGGCAAAGGCATCAACATAGAGATTACAGGAGAAAAAAAGAGGCATTCAAAGAAAAGAACACGGTCCCTACAGTCAAATATGGCGGAGGTTCCCTGATGTTTTGGGGTTGCTTTGCTGCCTCTGGCACTGGACTGCTTGACCGTGTGCATGGCATTATGAAGTCTGAAGACTACCAACAAATTTTTCAACATAATGTAGGGCCCAGTGTGAGAAAGCTGGGTCTCCCTCAGAGGTCATGGGTCTTCCAGCAGGACAATGACCCAAAACACACTTCAAAAAGCACTAGAAAATGGTTTGAGAGAAAGCACTGGAGACTTCTAAGGTGGCCAGCAATGAGTGCAGACCTGAATCCCATAGAACACCTGTGGAGAAATCTAAAAATGGCAGTTTGGAGAAGGCACCCTTCAAATATCAGGGACCTGGAGCAGTTTGCCAAAGAAGAATGGTCTAAAATTCCAGCAGAGCATTGTAAGAATCTCATTTATGGTTACCGGAAGCGGTAGGTCGCAGTTATTTTGGCTAAAGGTTGTGCAACCAAGTATTAGGCTGAGGGTGCCAATACTTTCGTCTGGCCCATTTTTGGAGTTTTGTGTGAAATGATCAATGTTTTGTTTTTTGCTTCATTCTCTTTTGTGTTTTTTCATTTAATACAAATTAAATGAAGATAATAATACCAAATAATTTGTGTTTGCAATCATTTTCAGGAAGAAAATGAGTATTATCTGACAGAATTGCAGGGGTGTGAATACTTTTGGCCATGACTGTATATCCTTTTGGGCATTAGAAGCCTCTGACTGACATTGTGCTTTATTTACTCTGTGATCTACAAGTACATCTGTATCCTTCTCTACAAGTGACTCTCCCAGTTTTATGATTCATTCTTGACTAATGCTCTAGTGTTCATTCTCATGACATTTTTAGAACTGTTCCATTCATGTCGACAGTTCATATAAAGCACAAATCTATATCTGATGATGATCCTGTTATAAGGCTCAATGAGACCGGATTTTGATACCATATTATCTGGAGGTTTCTAAAAGCCTCCAAATGTTTAATGGCTGCCAAAATAGATAAATTAATGTACACCATAGGCGTAGATGATTTTCAGATATACCGTATTTGTTTTCATTGCATAGAGGAAACCATATGCAAGATACAGTATGTCCATATGGACGTCTCTTAAGTACTTATGTCAGGACATGAGGCAGAGAAAGCTCATAGACTGCTTATATTACAGGCATGAGAACTACGTTGTAGCCAAAGCATGATAAATAACCCAAATATTATGTAGCTGCTGAAAATATTCCGTATGGCTTCATTATAAGAGATGGTAGATATGTTCTCCCCCACTTTACAGTACAGCACTGTATTTTGTCTGCAGTTACAATTTGTTAAATAAAAGGTTTTACTGATAATGTTCCCAAAGCTATTGTACTTCTTAAAGGTGGGCATGACCTATTTGACCTCCAGTATATACTGTAGCTACATTAACATGCGCTACATTTGTGACTCATGTATAAAATATGATTGACTATTTACTGAGGGTTCAGTAAACTTAGGCTACTGATGACCAATCCAATGACTAATAAAATTTGCAAAGTACTTTATTTGCGAAAAATAATTTTTAGGTGTTCAGCCCAAGAAAAAAACTCCAAACTGCTGCCCACTAGGTGCCATCCTTATGCCTAATTTGCTATCCACTGTTGTTTCAGCAGAGATGCCAGAATGGATTACATGAAGTAGAGGCGGCTGTTGTCTCTTTGGTCCTTTTTCTTTCTAACTGCTTAGAAGCACAATTGAGAGGTGGGCTATCCATTTGGAACAGGCAAGCAACTCAACAATGCGTTCTGGAAAAATTTTGATGAAGAGCAACTGCCCACCTACATTGTGTGCAGATTTATTAGGCAAGTATTTTCACTTTATCATCATTTTTATGCATATTTTCCAGCTCCAAGCTGTATAAGCTGGAATGCTTATATATCAAGACTCGGCCAAGAAATGGCCCGCCAAAAAGTGTGTTACTTCGATGAATGCGATGAGGCATTGTCCTGCATAAAAATCATTTTTTTGAAAAATGCAACTTTTTCCTATACCTCTGCTTGAAGAAAGTGTCTTCTAAAAACTGGCAGTAAGTTTGGGAATTGTATTTGAGTCCATCTAAAACCAGATGAGGCCCAACCAGCTTTTCTTTAATAATACCAGCCCATAACAGTATCGGGCCTCCACTTTGCTGGCATCACCCAATAAGCATTTGGCATTATACAGATTGGAGTTGGAAAATCTGTATTAAAATGATGATATGGTCAAAATACTCTATAATAATTCTGGACGTAGTGGAAAAAGATTGAGTTACAAGTTACACAGCTTGAGAATCTGGACAGCTTCTGTAAATATTAGCTTAGTATATTCTCCAAAAACAACTTTAACAAGTTGAGGGGCATGAGAGTACCAAGACCATGCTTTTACTATGGTTTTGATTTACATGACAGGTTTACATAAGGATGCTGAAAATTAGCCAGAAATGTGCATTATGTATGTGAACTATCCATAGATGTTCTCCACCTAAGATACGTTCTTATGTGTTATCATCTTTAGAAGGATGAGTATAGCCTTCCATTATCTGGTTTTGGCCAATCCCCCTTCAATTAGATGAATTTGCTGCTGAGGGCACTTTCCAAACCTTACAATCTCTTGACCACCAGCGTCTCCTTTGCAATGAAAATGAATATTAAGTATTTACACAACTAGGGCCGTATAATAGGAAAGGCAAAAGAAGTGGATGCCCTTGGGCCTCCTCAGGATGATGTTTAGCAGAACCTAACTATAGGTATTAGGGCAGAGACAGACTGCCGTATTTCTCGTGCGAGAATCGCATTGTAAACCTCGTACTGGCTGTCGGCTCTCCTGACCTGAGCTTGACAGCTTCATAGTAATCCCTCATGCTGTCTTGCTCAGGTCAAGAGAGGTGCCGGGCCAGTCTGTGCAGTGCCATGCGATTCTCGCACGAGAAATACAGCAGTCTGTCTCTGCCCTTACCTTGAAAATCTTCATATGTTGCTGCTCACACTGCTTGTCACAGAGAGAGCTCAACAATACATCACTATCTCATTAACCACCTGCATGACGCTATCAGTAGTGACCATGGCATATAGGTCATTAGATATAAGAGGTTGGTTTTCTAAGGCAGCAAATTGGCCCCCAGTGGGTTGTAATGGCAACTCTGGTTCTAATAAATACACCAAAGAGACTAACTTCACAAAAGGGCCTATAGTAAAATATAACTTTTATTAGTAGACAATAATAATAAAAAAAGGTCACATTGGTGAAGGAACACCTCAAACACAGAACAGAAGGTGGGTAGTCCAGAGAGACTCCAAAATAAGAGTCAGTACAAAATGAATAACACGTATCCAGACATGTGTCCATATGCAGTTTATCATGTACCTACTAGTAATAATATACAGCTATTATTGAGAGATAAAAAACAGCAAGTACAGCAAGGTATAGTTACCAACTAGGAGAGCATTATCTGGTTTTGGCCAATCCCCCTTCAATTAGATGAATTTGCTGCTGAGGGCACTTTCCAAACCTTACAATCTCTTGACCACCAGCGTTTCCTTTGCAATGAAAATGAATATTAAGTATTTACACAACTAGGGCTGTATAATAGGAAAGGCAAAAGAAGTGGATGCCCTTGGGCCTCCTCAGGATGATGTTTAGCAGAACCTAACTATAGGTATTAGGGCAGAGACAGACTGCCGTATTTCTCATGCGAGAATCGCATTGTAAACCTCGTACTGGCTGTCGGCTCTCCTGACCTGAGCTTGACAGCTTCATAGTAATCCCTCATGCTGTCTTGTTCAGGTCAGGAGAGGTGCCGGGCCAGTCCGTACAGTGCCATGCGATTCTCGCACGAGAAATACAGCAGTCTGTCTCTGCCCTTACCTTGAAAATCTTCATATGTTGCTGCTCACACTGCTTGTCACAGAGAGAGCACAACAATACATCACTATCTCATTAACCACCTGCATGACGCTATCAGTAGTGACCATGGCATATAGGTCACTCATTAGATATAAGAGGTTGGTTTTCTAAGGCAGCAAATTGGCCCCCAGTGGGTTGTAATGGCAACTCTGGTTCTAATAAAGATAAAAAAAATAGATATTCATAGATTGCACTAATTGTTTTTCAGTTCAGTTTTTGTGACAACCCTGCTTTGATACTTGTTTGTACTGTGAAACTATGAACACTTTTTGCGTAAATAAACTTTGATTTGATTATTTTTTGTAAAACTTTGTGACTTGGCAATGCAATCTGATGATTGCGTGGATAATGCTATGACATGCAACCAAAGCATTATGTAAGTGGTCACCAGAATATGTTATCAAGCCACCTAGGTCGTTAATCAAGATCGCACATCGCACCGGACTGCATCGACTAAGTATAAGCAAATATATTTTTTGTGTCTTGCAGTGCACATTGGGGACATACATACAACTATTAGAATGCTGTAACAGAGTGCTTACAGGGGGTGGCCGTACTTTATATTGGGATAACCTGGTGACATGTTCATCTTTCATCACCATGCCAGTTTACCAAGTGGAAAAAACAGGAAGGATTCTCATTCTCTCAGAAATGATAGCATACTAATACAACACCATATAATAGGCTATTTTTATGTATTATAGCTGTCAGCTTTAACTACTAGTTATTTAGTAATATTTATCCCTTGTACTCGCATTATTTTGCTTTTGCCCTGCGTATAGGTATCATTCACCTCACGTATTTGCATCACTGTTGGCATGAATTGTCTTGGTTTTAGCTTGGTAAGTCTATAACTTTACCCAGTGGAATGATCCACATAAAGAGACTTAAGTTACGTTCCAATGTTACAATTGCCCACCCGGGGTCCAGTGCCCTTTTACCTTTCTACCTGAACACCTGCAAATTGAGCTGTATCCCATTCAGAATTTTAAGAACAGCCCTATTGTGACAAGAAGTCGAGTTTGTTTGATAGAAAATGATGCCGTTGCTGTTTCCAAATGAAAGACAAGGCTGTCATTGCCCTGGGGATATTAGGCCTCACAGACTTTTTTACTTAGAAAACAAATTTGCTGTAACTTTATCTGTAATTTTGTACAAGAGGGGTACAAATAGACGCTACATTGTGCAGCATGACTGGAGGAAAATAGTGGCTTGTTAATGGTATAACAGGAATGTGTAACCACTATATTTCCGAGGAGGCCTTATCAGAGTCACAGGTTAGAAGGGGAAATATTTTGGTTACAGACTTAGCTCCAAACACCTGTTTAGCATTTTAGTTAAAAGTAGTCTGGATAAGAGGGGGTTTGTCTGGAGAGCACACATGGTGGGTGCATGCAAGCATGAAATCACTGCTTCTCTGAGCACAAGTGGTCAGGTTACCTTCTTTTATGCGCTGGTAAAAATATAGACACCTGGAAATTAAAATGGTTAATTAATCACATCTCATAGTGTGTATCACCGTTTTTTTGTGGGGTTTTTTTTAGACATTTTCATATCTACTTTCTATTACTTAGTAGAAGATGCACTTTTTGATATTGTCATTTTATTGGGACCTAGTATTGGGGTCCAGAGTCTAGTTCTTCTTCGCCATGATAAACCGTTTTAAGTTGAGTGCAAAGGTTTGTAGACCACCATATAATATTATTAACCAAACGTTAAAAAAATGAATAAAATAACAATATTTTATTGAAAATGTATTAAAAACTATTTTCAAATGGCTTTCGCATGTGTTTTATCTGTTTTTTTTTCATGGAGAGAAGACATACGCATTATAGTCCATGAGGATTTTCACAAGTTCATGATTTTTTGTGGATTGATGCTAATAAATGGACACAGGGACCTTGCTATTACTGAGGCCTGAATCTGGCCATACACTTTAGTTGAACCCTTTTTTATTATTATTATTATTATTATTATTATTATATATTTTAATAGCGCCATTTATTCCATGGCGCTTTACATGTGAAAAGGGCAAATATAGACAAATACAATAAACATGAGCAAAAAACAAGGCACTAACAGGTACAGAAGGAGGGAGGACCCTGCCCATGAGGGCTCACAGTCTGCAGGGGATGGGTGAGGATAAACTAAGAGGGGGTAGAGCTGGTTGTGTGGTGGTTCAGTAGGTTGAGGATCATTGCAGGCTGTAGGCTTGTCGAAAGAGGTGAGTCTTCAGGTTCTTTTTGAAGGTTTCTTTGGTAGGCGAGAGTCTGATGTGTTGGGTTCCAGAGTATGGGGGAAGCACGGGAGAAGTCTTGGATGCGGTTTTGTGAAGAAGAGATAATAGGGGAGTAGAGAAGGAGATCCTATGAGGATCGAAGGTTGCGTGAAGGTAAGTATCGGGAGACAAGGTCACAGATGTATGGCGGAGACAGGTTGTGGATGGCTTTGTATGTCATAGTAAGGGTTTTGAACTGGAGTCTCTGGAGGATAGGAAGCCAGTGAAGGGCTTGGCATGGGGGGAGAGGCTGGGGAGTAGCAGGGAGACAGGTAGATTAGTCAGGCAGCAGAGTGTAGGATGGATTGGAGTGGTGCTAGAGAGGTGGCCAGAGAGTAGGAGGTTGCAGTAGTCAAGGCGGGAGATGATAAGGGTGTACACTAGTATTTTTGTGGTTTTGTGGTCAAGGAATGCACGGATCTGAGAAATATTTTTTTTGCTTGGGATGGCAGGAGGAGGCAAGGGCTTGGATATGTGGCTTGAAAGAGAGGGCAGAGTCGAGGATCACCCCGAGGCACCGAGCATGCAGGACTGGGGAAAGTGAGCAGCCATTGTCCTTGATGGCTAGGTCTGGTGGAGGGTTAACGTGAGATGGTGTAAAAATGATGAATTCTGTTTTGTCCATGTTCAGTTTTAGAAAGCGAGCAGAAAACAAGGCTGAGATAGCAGACAGACAGTGTGGGATTTTGGTGAGTAAGGAGGTGAGCTCAGGTCCGGATAAGTAGATCTGCGTGTCATTGGCGTAAAGATGATACTGCAAACCATGGGATTCTATGAGCTGTCCCAGGCCAAAGGTGTAGATGGAGAAGAGTAGATGTCCTAGAACTGAGCCTTGAGAGACACCGACAGATGAGGGGCGAAGTGAGTAGGTAGTGCTAGTGGTGGTGAACACTGAAAGTTCTGTCTGTTAGATATGAATCCAGGATAGGGCCAAGTCTGTGATGCCAAGAGGTGATAGAATCTGTAGCAGGAGGGAATGGTCCACAGTGTCAAAGGCAGAAGACAGGTCCAGGAGAAGGAGGACAGAGTCGTGTCGCTTGCTCTTGGCGGTTAGTAGGTCTTTGGTGACTTTAGTTAGGGCAGTTTCAGTTGAGTGATGGGGTCGGAAGCCAGTTTGTAACAGGTCAAAGAGGGAGCAGGAGGAGAGGTGGGAGGACAAGATGGATATGCTGTTCCAGTAGTTTTGAGGCAAAAGGGAGAAGAGATATCGGACAATAGCTAGACACAGAAGATGGGTCGAAGGAGGGCTTTTTGAGGATGGGTGTTATCTTGGCATGTTTGAAGGATGAGGGAAAGACACCAGTTGTGAGTGAGAGGTTGAAGAGGTGTGTTAGGGTTGTGATAAAGACTGTGGTGAAGTTAGGGATGAGGTGGGATGGGTGCGGATCAAGCGTGCAAGTGGTAAGATGTGATCTTGACAGGAGGGTGGAGAGCTGATCTGTCATGGTGGAGAAGGTGGTTTTGGAGGAACAGGGTTGAGCAGCTAAGAGGGGCATTGGGCGCTGCAGGCCAAAGCTTTCTCTGATCGCATTGATCTTCTGTTTAAAGAAAGCGGCAAAATATTCAGCAGAAATGAGATGGGAGGGAGAAGGTGCTGGGGGACAGAGTAGAGAATTGAAAGTGTTGAAAAGCTGTTTAGGGTTGTGAGACAGGGAGGATATGAGAGATGAGAAATAAGTTTCACTTACTGCTTCTATCTCCACCCCCTGATTCTGTCTTCCTTCAGTTAGAAGCTACAGCGGTGGCAGAGAACCGGCGCTGCACTCACATCTCCCACAGGTTTTATCAGCATGAATGCTTCAGAAGGCAGCAATAAAAAAAGTTTACTAACTGCTGCACTTCTCCCTGTGACGCCCCCTGTTCCAGAAGGGGCAATAGATGCTGCATGGAAGTGAGTGCAGCCCCAGCCTCCTGTGACATCGTGTTTGATTATATAGAAATGAACGTCAGTTAATTACATATATAGGGCGACTCAATATTAGCTATACTACATCGGAGATACAAGAGTCAAAAACTGGCCAAAATAGTAATAGCAAAACACATTTATTGAAAAACCAATTTTCACCTAAAACCATACATGTCATATAAAGTAGAGAACAATTAATTGAAGTTCAAATGTGACTACATCTGTGGATACAACCAATGACCCAGGTGCAACAGGCCGGGACAAAAATTGAATCAACTGTCATGACAAAAAAGTGATCATTACCTACACATGAATGCTCATGAACCAGATGCATAGCAATTAAACCGGGTGTTACAATTGCATAGTAGCACTAACCATACTGATATAATCGCTACACATCATAAGTAAACGGATCGCAACATGTGAAATATAGTGAGCAAAGGGGGCCCCTGAAGAAGCGGCAATACACAAACGCGAAACGCGCGTTGGGGTCTGTGACCAGGAGCCAGACGGGACATTCTGTGACCTATGGGTAATTAACCCCTTTATTTGCTCACTATATTTCACATGTTGCGATCCGTTTACTTATGATGTGTGGCGATTGTATCAGTATGGTTAGTGCTACTATGCAATTGTAACACCCGGTTTAATTACTATGCATGCATCTGGTTCATGAGCATTCATGTGTAGGTAATGATCACTTTTTAGTCATGACAGTTGATTCAATTTTTGTCCCGGCCTGTTGCACCTGGGTCATTGGTTGTATCCACAGATGTAGTCACATTTGAACTTCAATTAATTGTTCTCTACTTTATATGACATGTATGGTTTTAGGTGAAAATTGATTTTTCAATAAATGTGTTTTGCTATTACTATTTTGGCCAGTTTTTGACTCTTGTATCTCCGGTGTAGTATGACATCATGTTTGAGTTGCCTCTCAAATGAAACGTCATAAGAAGTGCGGTAAAAAAGACACATTTAGGGATAAGATAGATGGGCAATACAAATACATTCTTCCCTAGTCCATATGTAAGTAACTTTGACATGAGGTGATGAAATACCTTTTAAAAATCAGGATATAAGACAGCAACAGCATTACCAACATCTAGGTTTGCACTTATTTCATCGTAAAAGCTGAGTGCGCTAGTTGGACACAACGTGGTTTTCATGAATTCATGCCGATTAGCCATTAAAAGATTATTTACTGCTCTATAAGGTAGGAAGTCATCTGTTAGAATACCTTCCAAAAATTTATAGACAGCAGAAGTCAAGTTTACTGGTCTGTAGTTGTTTTAGGAAAATTGGGTCATATGGCTGTCATTAGAACTGGTGGTACAATGATGTGTCCCTACGCCCACATGTATAGAGACTTCTCATTCTGGATTCCAGTAAAGCTGAATAACAACCTCTGATGGAGCAGAGATAGTTTTCTTCCAAATTTTATTTCCAGAAAGAGCCATTAATAATAAAGAAATAATATATCCACAAGGATACAGAACAGCTCATGTAAATTATTTTTAAGTTGCTTTGCCTCTGTCCAGTTTTTCATATTAAAGTAGCTGACCCTAGCAATCAGGTGAAATTTATGTCGGAACTTGGCAGTATATTTTTTGGCTGGCTTCACATAGGTAGCAGTATGCCATGTTGGAAATTCTAACACTTTCTACTGTGATTTTGTGGTGTTGGTATTAACTATGCAATTGTATTTATTAGGTGAAACATAAAAACACGACAGAACCACAGCAGTTTGTGCAACTTATGGTGAAAAGAGTGTGATTTTGTCGCATGGCTTGCCCCCAACACCCTCGCATGCACGTCCATGAGTCAGATCCTGACTGCTGCTGTCTACGGTGCACGTATCTGTTGTAAATCCCATCTATAAATGCTGTTAACAGCTGCTCGGGCAAGATTGCTGCCGCCATCCTAATCATTTACAGAAAATTAAACAAAAAATCTACAATCAAAAATAAAAACAGATTAGAAAAAAAGAATATGTATTATTATCTGGTTATTTATAAGAGAAATATAGGAGATACATTCCCCTAAAAAATATATTAAATTCAGCGTGATTTCGTTTTGCACAGATCGGATAACAAGTGATACATTTTGCATATTTTTTAACATTTCATAAATAAGAGAGAAGCCAGGTACCATCTCTAGTGTGAACATAGCGTTAGATATTACCGAACATCTAATAACAACCAAGATGTCCATTATATATTGAGATTTAGGAAACCTTCATGTTACCTGTTAATGTAAGTATCACAGAGGCTCTCATCTCGTAGACGTCTTGTCTTAGTGGGGTTTTATTATGAGCGTTCTGCATTCAGGCGTTCCAAGTTTTTGATTATGTACCTGTCTCCTTAAATGGTTAAATTGTGCATTGTGAATGGATACATGACACTTGACATATGATATTATATTGCGGTTTCTTGTAGTGCACATGTGAGTGACAAGTGCATTTATTTTAAAGTAATGTGGTCTTGAAATCATTTTAAGTTACCCTGTAGAAACAAAATTACCTATAGACTAAGCAAAGAGCGGAGTTATTGGTTTATGGCAAGTGATCCATCTTTCCGTATTAGCGCAGCATCACTAGACAGATTATTTTTCATAATTGATCATTTGTAAGTCATATTTTCTTAGCGCTTCTGTTGTGACTTTCTTAATACTAAGAGATATCAACCACCAAGAGTTTTTATTGTTATTATTATTGCTGTTATTACATTACAAGGTAATTTTATTTTCTGTTTAGTGCGGGGGGGATGTTAACGCTATGAAACATGCATGTAAAGCGTATTTGAAGGAGCTGAGGATTGTAGTACGTAGTGTTTATTACTTTTGTCTAGCTAGGGGGAAGCAATATGCAGTGCATATATTGTTGCCTCTCTACAGTAATATAGGCAAAAAAACTAATGTCCAAAGCAATGTAAATGTATTACAAATCTAATGTGCACTCACCGTATAAGCTACTTGCAAGTAGTCTGATAAAAGTGTCCTACTCAGCGATCACTCAAAATATAATACCAGGTGTATGGTTGTATGCTGGGTACAAACATGTATATTACAAATAGAGATGAGCAGTGTTCGAGTCGAACTGTTCGCCAATCTCAAATTCGAGCTGTTTTGGGCGTTGTTCGAGTCATTCGACGAACCCGAACAATTTGCTTAAAATTCGGCTGTTTGAGTTTCTGTTCGATAACTGTTCGTTCAGCAAAAGCCTCGCTTGATTTGTACATTAAAACTGTTTATCATTGTTAACAGACTGTTTCAGTGTATAGTGGGCGGGGCGGGGGGGGGCAGGTTGATAGATCTGTGCTGAAATAACGCCGATCTCCATTTTTTTTTCTTTCTTTACAGTGGGGCGGTGCAGTCTCTCAGCCTATCAGCAGTGCACAGACGCACAGCAATGTGCATGTGATGCACACAAGCAAGGGCATGTGTCATTGGCTGTGTATGTTACATGTCCTTGCCCTATAAGAACCAGCCATTTGCCCCGTCGCCACCATTTCCTCACTGCTGCAGCTTAGTGTTAGACGGCACCGCTGCTGTGGACGCTATACAGACAAAGAGTTTTTTTGCAGCGAATTGTCAGAGAGATAGGTTTAGTGAGTCGGGAGGAGTCAGGACTAGTTGTAATATCAGCCCTTTTCAGGGTAGGTTACAGCAGTTCATAGCACTGTTTGCCAGGCAGGTCTGTGCCAGTGCTGTGCAAGTGTTTGTCACAGCATTTGGTGTCATCTAGCTTAGCCAATCCTTTTGGGCTAGTAGCATTGTCTGCACGTCATCTGAGTAGCCCGCCTGTGAAGCTAGCTACACCGCCTGTGTATCTCAATTTTCACTGCATCTAATCCAGTTGATAGTTTAGGGCCTAGGAGCAGTGTCTGCACGTCAGCAGAGTAGCCCGCCTGTGAAACAAACTATACTGCCTGTGTATCTCTATTTTCACTGCATCTAATCCAGTTAATAGTTTTGGGCCTAGGAGCAGTGTCTGCACGTCAGCAGAGTAGCCCACCTGTGAAACAAATTATACCGCCTGTGTATCTCTGTTTTCACTGCATCTAATCCAGTTATTAGTTTAGGGCCTAGGAGCAGTGTCTGCACGTCAGCAGAGTAGCCCGCCTGTGAATCAAACTATACCGCCTGTGTATCTCTATTTTCACTGCATCTAATCCAGTTATTAGTTTAGGGCCTAGCAGTGTCTGCACGTCAGCAGAGTAGCCCGCCTGTGAAACAAACTATATCGCCTTTGTATCTCTATTTTCACTGCATCTAATCCATTTATTAGTTTAGGGCCTAGGAGCAGTGTCTGCACGTCATCTGAGTAGCCCGCCTGTGAAACAAATTATACCAACTGTGTATCTCAATTTTCACTGCATCTAATCCAGTTATTAGTTTTGGGCCTAGTACCACAGTTTGGCCACTCAGTTCTCCTCGGTTTTCATCCATCGGTTGTTGTTGCCAATTAGTTAAGCACTAAAATGAGTGGCAAAAGGCCTGCTGCTGGTGCAAAGGGGAATAGGCGTGTTGAAAAGGGAAAAAAAGGTTGTGTCCGTGTGGTAGGTGGTAAAGCAACAATAACATCTGCAGAAGAAAGACCATCTTCCAGCCAAAGTAAGATGTCTACTTCTTTTCGTGGACAATCTGATATGATCCCTTTCTTACGACCATAGCTACAAGCATCGCCAAAAATTCCAGATGAGGCACAAAGACAGCAGGTGCTTGAACAGATATCAAGTGCTCATTCAAGTGGGCTCTCCTCCATGTCAACTTCAACATCACAACTACTCCAGTCCTCAGAGTTGTCACCCCAATCGCAGTTGCTTCCTTACAGCTCCCAAGTCTCCAGCTGCCCGTCTGAGCATGGGGTAACACACATGGTTGAGTCTGTAGAGCTGTTTACGCATACTATAGCCTGGGAATCAGAGGTCTGCTCCAGAGCTTCTGTGAATCCAGACGAGGAAATGATCTGCACTGATGCCCAGAATCTTTGTGAGTCGGATTTAGGCCCAGATGAAGAAGGTTCTGAGCATAATGTAGACCCTCGTTCCCAAACTGTAACTCCTGTTGGTGGAGACAATGAGGAAGATGATGATGAGACTGAGATACCTGATTGTAACGAAAACTTGACTTTTCGGTCGGGGCAGGAAGAGGTTGGCTCTAAGGATGAGGGGTGTGAGAACACACAGGATGATGATGACGAGGTTGTAGACCCCACTTACTGTCAACCCCCAGTCCGCCAGTCCATGAGGTCAGCAGAGGAGGTGGAGGAGGATGCTAGTGACGAGTTTGACGATGAGGTAACGGTGCGCCTTTCTGGACAGAGACGGAGTACTGGAAGCATGTCAACAACTGCATCCTCAACCCCAACTGTGCCTCAGACCAGAAGTCGTGGTGGCTCTTCAGGTCGCACGGGCTCTAAGCCTTGCATAGCCTGGGCATTTTTTGACATTGCAAAGGATGACCCAACTCATGTTGTCTGTAAGATTTGTCAACAAAATCTCAGTAGAGGCCAAAAAATCACTAGCTTGAGAACTTCATGCATGAACCGTCACATGGATATGAGGCATAAGTTGTAGTGGGAAGCTCACTGTGCTACAATGCAGCCTAGTGGGCCGGGTCAACCACCATCTGCCCCATCAAGTGCATCCGCATCCTCTTCATCCTCTGTGACTGTGGGGACAGCAGTCACACATGGTTTTGGATGCAGACCTTCCACCTCTTTACCCGCAACAGCCAGCGTGATTGGCAGGTCGTCAGGACATTTGCTAGTGGAAACACCTACTGGTGTTGAGCGCTCTCCGACATCGACACCACATTTTGATCAAGGCAACATAACATCTCCGCCTGCACCTTCCTCACAGACCAGCAGTTTGCCGGGGACACCCTACTCAACTCCGTCTAAGCACGGCAGCCAGCCCTCAGTCCCTCAGATGTGGACAAGTAAAAGACCATTTCCTCCTAGCCATGACAAAGCTAAGAGGTTGAATTTTTCCATCAGCAAGCTGTTGGCTACAGAAATGCTGCCTTCCTGCCTGGTGGATACAGAGGATTTTCGAGACCTTATGTCCGTCGCAGTGCCCCAGTACCAAATGCCCAGTCGCCACTACTTCTCAAAGAAAGCTGTGCCTGTGCTACACCAGCATGTCGCACACAACATCACCGCTTCCTTGAGAAACTCTGTGTGTGACAGGGTGCATTTCATCACAGACACTTGGACGAGTAGACATGGACAGGGGTGTTACATGTCGGTGACTGGGCACTGGGTAACTACGGCGACATCAGGAGAAGGGGCTGCTGTCCAAGTCTTTCCGTCGCCACGAGTTGCTCGTCGATCCTCTGTATCTAGAAGGTCCTCCACTGCTTCTACCTCCTCAACCTCCTCTCGGTCCTCCACCTGCACCCAAAGCCTGTAATGCCACCCACGTTGTAACTGCGCAGAAGGAATCCTGCACACCTCCTCACTATGCTGTTACCAGGGCTCAACAGCATCAGGCAGTGTTTACATTGAAATGTCTGGGAAATGTGAGTCACACAGCAGAGGAGTTGTGGTCAGCTCTGGAGACCGAGTTCCATCAATGGTTGTCTCCACTCAACCTGCAGCCAGGGAAGGCTGTGTGCGACAATGCTGCAAACCTAGGTGCGGCCCTTCGCCAGGGCAATGTCACACACGTGCCTTGTATGGCTCACGTTTTGAACCTGGTTGTCCAGCAATTTTTATCCCACTATCCCGGACTAGATGGGCTTCTGCAGAGGGCACGGTCGTTGTGTGCTCACTTCCGCCGTTCGCATCCCGCAGCTCGACGACTTGCATCTCTACAGAAGTCGTTGGGCCTGCCAGTTCACCGGCTGAAATGCGATGTGCCCACACTGTGGAATTCAACTCTGCACATGTTGCTGCCACTGTGGCAGCATCGACGAGCCCTAGTGCAATATGTTATGACGTATAGCCTGGGCCAACGAGATCAAGAGGTGGGGCAAATCATGCTGCAGGAGTGGTCCCAGATCAGGAACCTATGCACCCTTCTGCACAGTTTTGAAATAGCAACAAAGCTGTTTAGTGCTGATGATGCCATTATCAGCATGACCATTCCGGTGATTTACATGCTGAAGCACACCTTACACAGTGTTTGGAGTCAGGTGGTGGAACAAGAGGAGGAGGAGGAGGAACAGGAGGAGTCGTATGCGGAAGGGATCATATCTCCAAGGTCAAGAAGGTTGGCAGCACCAAGGCAGCTGGCATTGGAGGCTGGCGGAGAGGGGTTACCGAGGGCGCATGGTAGCAGCCAAACTGTTGAGGAAGGTGCAGGAGGCAAGGAAGAAGTGGAGGACGAACTGGCGCTGGGCATGGTAGACTCATCAGATGAGGGAGACCTTGATCAAATTTCTGTTGTGCGAGGTTGGGGGGAGAGGGCAGACGAAGAAAGCATGATTCTCACTTCGCCACCACCAAGACAACAAGGACTTAGTCCTCCTGGATGAGCAAGACACATGGGTGCCTTCTTGCTGCACTACCTGCAACATGACCCTCGGATTGTCAGAATCCGAAGTAATGCCGACTACTGGGTTGCCACACTCTTAGATCCCCGGTACAAAAGCAATTTTGGCTAAATAATTCCTGCCATAGAAAGGAATTCATGCATGCATGAGTATCAGCAGAAACTGTTACAGAATCTAACATCTGCTTTTCCACAAAACACCAGTGGTGCATGTAGTCAAGCTCTAAGTTCTAACTTGCCAACCGTGGGACTATCGAGTCATCACTCAAACCGTAACAGTAACATCGTATCGGGTGGTAACAGCAATTTTTTCAAATCGTTTCAAGATTTTTTTTTAGACCATCCTTTGCAAGGCCACAGGAGACAAGAAGTCTGATGCACAACCAATGCCTAGAGAGGATGGTACAAGAGTATCTCCAAGTTAACATCGATGCCATGACTGTGGAACTGGACCCTTGCTCATTTTGGGCTTCCAATCTTGAAAAATGGCCTGAGCTCGCCACTCACACCTTGGAGATCTTGTCGTGCCCCACACCCAGCGTTCTCTCTGAACGTGTGTTCAGCGCTACTGGTGGTGTGCTGACAGACAAGCGCACGCGGCTGTCCAGTGACAATGTAGACAGTCTAACGTTCATCAAGATGAACAAATCCTGGATCCGCAAGGAGTTTTCTACCCCTGTGTCATCTTGGGGAGACTAAAAGCTTGATGATTTTTGAAAATCACCTCACCAACCGTTTTAAAAAATTCTGGCGAAATGGATGC
Organism: Ranitomeya imitator; assembly: GCF_032444005.1. Classification (NCBI taxonomy): domain Eukaryota; kingdom Metazoa; phylum Chordata; class Amphibia; order Anura; family Dendrobatidae; genus Ranitomeya; species Ranitomeya imitator. The sequence continues at coordinate 156,433,079 of NC_091282.1, read as the reverse complement.
CACTTAAGTGGTGTCTGTGGCTGAATTTTTGGAAAAAATGGAGACTCTTTTATTTAGTCCCCTTGCTGAGTTTTACATGACATTGCCATCGTCAATTCTAGGTGGGTGGGGTCGTCTGCAGAGTTGTTTCCTCATACTATGGCCTGGAATTCAAAGGTCTGCTCCAAAGCTTCAGCTTCTGCTAGTCAGCAGAGTAGCCCAGCCACCCACCGCCTGTTTACCTAAGTACTATTTTTAACGGCATGTAGCCCAGGAAATCCTTTTGGGCCTAATAGAATTTGGTGCTACTCAGCAGCGTATTTCACCCATGAAGCAAGCTACACCACCTGTTTACCTAAGTACTATTTTTTAACGGCATCTAGCCCAGGAAATCATTTTGTACCTAATAGCATTTTGTGCTACTCAGCAGAGTACCCCACCCATGAAGCAAGCTACACCGCCTGTTTACCTAACTACTATTTTGTAACAGCATCTGGCCCAGGAAATCCGTTTGGGCCTAGTAGAATTTAGTGCTAATCAGCGTACCCCACCCGTGAAGCAAGCTACACCGCCTGTTTAACTAAGTTCTATTTTTTAACGGCATCTGGCCCAGGAAATCCTTTTAGGCCTAGTAGCAATTTCTGCTACTCAGCAAAGTACCCCACCCATGAAGCAAGCTACACCGCCTTCTTTCTTTCTCAAGCTAACCCCTCGGCTCTGGGGTGTCCTCTCTCCCTCCAGCTCTCTCCTCACAGGTGGACTACCGCGTGTTTTCACAGTGTGGCGAATCTTTTGGGCCCAGGCATAAGAAGTCGTCGAGGTAATGGATAATATGTGCCACCTTACAAACGTCCATGACGACACATTCGAGGGAGCAACTAAACGCCTCAAATAGTGAGCAGGATATAGAGCACCCCATGAGCAAACAGCGATCTATGTAGTATGCTCCATCACAGAAGCAGCCAAATGGGAGGACACTATTCGGAGGCACAGGTAGTAACCGGAACGCCCCTCAATGTCTGTTTTGGCCATTAGGGTGCCCCTTACCAACTTCTTGACTTCTTCTGATTGCCTCGTCAAAGGAGGTACAGTACATAGTACTGTACTTGGTCCTGCGTCGATGTTGTCATTTACTGAACTGCCCCATGGATATGACAAATGGTGGATTAGTCTGAATGTATTGGGTTCATTTTTTGGCACAACTCCCAACGGGGGTACCACTACGTCTTCTAAGGAAAGTGTTCTGAATGGACCCACCGCCATTCTACCTAAAGATATTTATTTTTTAATTTTTTTTTGTCAAGACGTCTGGGTGTTGGTAGAGTGAGTTTAGATTTTTACTCCAGCCTTTCTTGATTTTAGAAGGGCATGACATGCCTATATCTGTGTCTCCTCCTCCTTTTACTCCTCCACCTCTTTTCTTTTCACATGACTATATGTAGTTGTGACTTTTCCATGTTTGTTGTGTCTTCTGAGCAGTTTGTCAGCTTTTGGACATATTTAAGGTGTTTTCTATGTGTTTTCCATGTGTTTGTATGTGTTTGTGTTTGCCTGCCATTGGTTTCAATGGGGTTCGACGGTGTTCGTCGAATGTTCGACGAACAGTTCGGCGAACACCTCCCTGTTCGATGAACCGAACCCGAACACTAGGGAGGTGGCTCAACACTAATTACAAATACCCTTTATTTTTCCAGATTGATTACCTGCATAGAAGGTCATTTACTTTCCTTCAAATCTCAGTAAGGAGAGTAAACAAATATAAAATATAACTTTTAATTATATACTGAAGGAATTTAGAATAAAAACCACTTAACACAATGACCACCAATGATAGTAACAATATAAAGTGCAAGTGCTCAGAAAACCAGTGCTCGTAAAAAAGCTTCATCTCACCAATGTTTCACAATGACAAATATCATCCAGGCAGATTTGTAGGAGACAAAACAGGGACTATATCCATCAAACCCTGTTGTGCCCCATATATTGGCTCCTATCCTGACAAGGGCAGTACCCAAGTGTACTACCGCCTTGGTAATACCCTAAAACAAAATATAGCTCTCTGTACTTGTTTCTTCCTCTGTATAGAGGATTCATCAGGGAAGTCAATGAACTGTCGGGTAAATGGGGTGAAATATCCGAGAATAGAGTTCCTGCAGTGGCAGGAAAGTGGTAGACCATTTCTCTAATTTAGGGTTCTAGCTTGACTTGGTAGACCCATTTGTTTTAGTTCCCTGCTACTGCAAGATCTCTATTCTTGGATTTTTCACCCCATTTAACCCCGCTGTTCATTGACTCCCCTGATTAAAAATCTATACACAGAAAGAAATGTGTATGGAGGGCTATATTTTCTTTTGGTGCAATACCAAGGCAGTATTACACTTGGGTAAATTAGCACTTGTTTTCTGAGCACTTGCACTTTATATTGTTACTATCATTGGTGGTCATTGTGTTTGGTGGTTTTTATTCTAGGTTCTTTTAGTATATCATTAAAAGTTATATTTCATATTTGTTTACTCTCCTTGCTGAGATTTGATATAGCAACTGAGAGTCCCTACAGGTCTGTCAAAATTGTACTAGACCCTTACTGATTTTCTTCCATTTTCTTTCCTTCCAAAAGTCAGTTGCATCAATGATGCCTCATTCAACCAGCCAAATTATGTTCAAACCCCAAAATACCTTTCTCCAGATGGTTGTCTTGCTCAGCTTTTATCTCCAGTTATGTTTCAAGGCTTTTTATAGGGTAATACATTGACTTACAGTATAGCTAACTCTACATAGCAAAACATTTCAAACTGTCTTCCTAGTGCCGTCTGATCCATGACCAATATTATCCTATACTCAGAAGGTCTCCTTAAAGGGAACCTGGTCTCAGCATGAATCAGAACCTGATTGCACAATTACTTGCAGGTATTTCTTTTTCTGAAAGCTAGAGCATTTCAGACAAAATATGAGAAAATATCATTTTAAATCTGTCCGGGACGCATAACTAGAAACCAGACTGGTCCACGGCTGTCATCGGACGGCTTTTCCACGGCACCGTTCCAGGTGATTCACAGGTCTCTTGCTATGTAAACACAAAGGACAGACCTGTTAATCATCCCTGGTGGTGCTCAGAAAAGGCTCTTAAAACTATATTTTCTCTCAAACACCAGAGTGTTTCAGAGACAAACATTACTTGCTACAATCTTGTAGCCAGACTCTGATTTATTCTGCCTGCGGTTTGGTTAACATGAAGCAAATGACAAGTTCCCTTTAAGGAAAGACAGCCCCTTCTTTCAGTAAACACGGACAGATTAATATATGCCCTGGATTTGGTCTCCGGGAGGGAGGGGAGAGTGGGTATTTCTCTTGTTAAATCAAAATGAATATTGTCATATGAGTGGTTGTCAACTTTGATACGTTCAATAAAAATTTATCTGATTAAAAAAAAAAAAGAAAAGCAGCCCCCTGCACGTTTAGATATCCACTGGATAAAGGGATCTGAATTGGTTGCAATGAGCAAATGCTCCGTTGAGTTGTAGGGCTGTCACTTCGACTTATGTAATAGTTATGCAATAACATATATTACTTTGTTTGAAAAAGTCACATATTGTGACACTGCAAAACTCTGTAACGTCCCGACCCAAAACATTTCCTAATTTTAAAAAAATGCAAAATTTTATCCCCTGCAGACGGAAACCAAGCTTGAGTTTTCATTTTTTACAGTCTTTCACATTTGTTATGCCATGATAAACATTTTTATTGTTTGTAGCATTAAATACTAGACTGATTTTCTATTACCTTCCACTGCAGACATTTTTACTGAATTCTTATATTTTCTATTCAAACCAACCTAGCACAAACACATATGGACTCTACTCAGTGAATAATCCCACCAATTTCTGGATTAAAATAAATCCTTCTGAACACTGTAAATCACTATACTTCCTGGAGACACGTTGTGGCCTTCAGACCTCGGAACATCACTTTGACAAACTGTTCATATGGAAAGGATAAAAGTTGGTTCAACAGTAAATTTAAACTGACAATAAAATGAGGATGTTTTTTAAGAGTTATAGTCTGTCTTCAAATGGGGATGTCAGTAATGGTAATGAGTATGCCCCAAGAAATGATGTTCCCATTACAGCCACACAGGGCTATTGGGCAGATGATCAGGAACCCCGCTGAACAAAGCATATTTTGCAAACTTTGGAGCAACACAACCAACTTGTTTCATGTCAGAGCTCTCCAAGCCATGTACATCATAAATTATGCAAAGGTTATTTTTAATTTTTTTTTTACTTTTTTTTTCTTGTCGCAAACATTTTTTTTGCAAACTTTAGTCCTGGAGGTTTTGATAATTAGTGCATGTCTTCCATTAAAAGGAATGTAAGGGTGACTAATTTACATTACATAAAAGTTGCAATGAACTTAAACTTCCATTTAATCTAATGCTCTGGATGGATTAAGTCACATAAAATGTAAGGTTCTATTGATACTTCCATGATATGATGAAAGACAAGTGTAAATATAAGGTAAAAAGTTACATAAAAGTTAGATTTTTAAAGTCCCTCTGTGACTAATAAATGTAAGAGTTAATGCCCCCAAACACTATTAACCTGCAGCTGTAAGGTTAATCTGCAGGTTAATAGTATCAACCCCTTAACATCCCCCCCCCCCCCCCCCCCCCCCGAGCCTTTTTTGGTTTCGTGTTTTCGTTTTTCACTCCCCTTCTTCCCAGAGCCACAACTTTTTTTTATTTGTCCGTCGATATGGCCATGTGAGGGTGTGAGGGCTTGTTTTTTGCAGGACGAGTTGTACTTTTGAACAACACCATTAGTTTTACCATGTGTAATAGAAAACTGGAATAAAATTTCAAGTGCGGTAAAATTGCAAAAAAAGTGCAATCCCACACTTTTTATTTGGCTTTTTTGCTAGGTTCACTAAATGCTAAAACTGACTTGTCATTATGATTCTCCAGGTCATTGCGAGTTCATAGACACCAAACATGCATAGGTTATTTTTTCTCTAAGTGGTGAATAAAAATTCCAAACTTTGTTAACCCCTTAATCCCATATGACGCACTATCCCGTAGAGGTGACCTGGGACTTAGTTCCCAGGGATGGGATAGTATGTCATAGGTGATGGGCCTTGCTCACGGGGGGAGCGCGGCCGATCGCCGCCGGTTGTCAGCTGATTATAACAGCTGACATCCGGCACTATGTGCCAAGAGCGGTCACGGACCGCTCCTGGCACTTTAACCCCCGAAACACTGTGATCAAACATGATCGCAGCGTTCCGGCGGCATAGGGAAGCATTGCGCAGGGAGGGGGCTCCCTGCATGCTTCCCTGAGACCCTCGGAACAACGCGATGTGATCGCGTTGTTCCAAGCGTCTCCTCCCCACAGGCCCCGGATCCAAAATGGCCGTGGGTCTCCTTCCGGGTCCAGCAGGGAGGTGGCTTGCAAGCGCCTGCTTAAAGCAGGCGCCGGCAAGCCTCCTGTACTGCCTGTCAGATTGCTGATCTGACACAGTGCTTTGCAAAGTTTCAGATCAGCGATCTGACACTATAGCATGATGTCCCACCCTGGGACAAAGTAAAAAAGTTTAAAAAAAATATACTTGTGAAAAAAAAAAAATTCCTAAATAAGGAAAAAAAAAATATTGTTCCAAAAATTAAACATTTCTTTATCTAAATGAAAAAAGCAATAAAAGTACACAAATTTAATATCACCTTGTCCGTAAAGACCCGGCCTATAAAACTGTCCCACTAGTTAACCCCTTCAGTGCACCCCTTAAAAAAAAAAAACAAGGCAAAAATCAACGCTTTATTATCATACCACCGAACAAAAAGTAGAATAACACGCGATTAAAAAGAAGAATAAAAATAAACATGGTACCGCTGAAAATATCATCTTGTCCCGCAAAAAACGATCCGCTATACAGTATCATCAGCTAAAAAATAAAAAAGTTATAGTCCTCAGAATAAAGCGATGCAAAAATAATTATTTTTTATAGAAAATAGTTTTTATCGTATAAAAGCGCCAAAACATAAAACAATTATATAAATGAGGTATCGCTGCAATCGTACTAACCTGAAGAATAAGGCTATGTGCACACGTAAGAAAAGAGGTGCAGAATTTTCTGCACAAAATCCGCATCTCCTGGCAGAATCCAAAACAAAAGAAGTGACATGCACTTCTTTGAAATCCGCAGCAATTCCGCACTGATTTTTCCGCACCATCTGCACAGCTATTTTTTTTACCCTATTTATTTACATTGTACTGTACATCACAGTGCAGATCTGCAGCATTTCTGCTCGGAAAAATCCGCTGCGGATCCGCAGCAAATCCGCATCGTGTGTACATAACCTAAAACTGCTTTATCAATTTTACCAAACGTGTAACGTTACAAACACCCCCCCCCCAAAAAAAAAAAAAAATAATAGATTGCTGGTTTTTGGTCATTCAGCCTCACAAAAATCGGAATGAAAAGCTATAAAAAAAATGTGACGTTCCCGGGAAATGGTACCAATACAAACGTCAACTCATCCCACAATATCAAGACCTCACATGACTCTGTGGACCAAAATATGGAAAAATTATAGCTCTCAAAATGTGGAGACTCAAAAACAATAAAAAGCATCTTTAAGTGTGTGACAGCTGGCAATCATAAAAATCCGCTAAAAAACCCTCTATAAATAGTAAATCAAACCCCCCTTCATCACCCCCTTAGTTAGGGAAAAATAATAAAATTAATTTTTTTTTATTTCTTTCCATTAGGGTTAGTGTTGGGGCTAAAGATAGGGTTAGGGCTACAGTTAGGGTTGGGGCTAAAGTTAGGGTTAGGGTTGTGGCTAAAGTTAGGGTTAGAGTTGGGGCTAAAGTTAGGGTTAGGGCTACAGTTAGGGTTGGGGCTAAAGTTACGGAAGTTAGGGTTAGAGTTGGGGTTAAAGTTAGGGTTAGAGTTGGGGCTAAAGTTAGGGTTAGGATTGGGGCTAAAGTTAGGGTTAGGGCTACATTTAGGGTTGGGGCTTAAGTTAGGGTTACGTTGGGGCTAAAGATAGGGTTGGGGCTAAAGTTAGGGTTAGGGTTGGGGCTAAAGTTAGGGTTAGGGTTTGGATTACATTTACGGTTGGGATTAGGGTTAAGGGTGTGTCAGGGTTAGGGGTATGGTTGGGTTATGGTTGGGATTATGGTTAGGGGTGTGCTGGAGTTAGGGGTGTGGTTAGGGCTGGCATTAGGGTTAGGGGTGTGTTGAGGTTAGGGGTGTGTTGGGGATAGGGGTGTGGTTAGGGTTGGGATTAGGATTAGGGGTGTGTTCAGGGTAGGGGTGTGGTTAGGGTTATGGTTAGGGTTGGGATTAGGGTTAGGGGTGTGTTCGTATTAGGGTTGGAGTTAGAATTGAGGGGTTTCCACTGTTTAGGTACATCAGGGGCTCTCTAAACGCAACAATTCTGCGTTGAAAAAGTAAAACAGTGCTCCTTCCCTTCCAAGCTCTGCCATGCACCCAAACGGTAGTTCCCCCCACATATGGGGTATCAGTGTACTCAGGACAAATTGGACAACAACTTTTGGGGTCCAATTTCACCTGTTACCCTTGGAAAAATAGAAAACCGGTGGCTAAAAAATCATTGTTGTGGAAAAAAAATTTTTTTTATTTTCACGGCTCTGCTTTATGAACTGTAGTGAAACACTTGGGGGTTCAAAGTTCTCACAATACATCTACATAAGTTCCTTAGGGGATATACTTCCCAAAATGGTGTCACTTGTGGGGGATTTCAATGTCTAGGCATATCAGGAGCTCTCCAAACGCGACATGGTGTCCTATCTCAATTCCAGTCAATTTTGCATTGAAAAGTCAAATGTCGCTCCTTCCCTTCTGAGCTCTTCCATGCGCCCAAACAGTGGTTTACCCCCACATATGGGGTATCAGCGTACTCAGGAGAAATTGTACAACAACTTTTAGGGTCCAATTTCTCCTGTTACTCTTGGTAAAATAAAACAAATTGGAGCTGAATAAATTTTTTGTAAAAAAAAGTTAAATTTTCTTTTTTTTAAAAAAACATTCCAAAAATTCCTGTGAAACACCTGAAGGGTTAATAAACTTCTTGAATGTGGTTTTGAGCACCTTGAGGGGTGCAGTTTTTAGAATGGTGTCACACTTGGGTTTTTTCTATCATATAGACCCCTCAAAGTTACTTCAAATGTGATGTAGTCCCTTAAAAAAATGGTGTAAAAATGAGAAATTGCTGGTCACCTTTTAACCCTTATAATTCCCTAACGAAAAAAATGTTGGTTCCAAAATTGTGCTGATGTAAAGTAGACATATGGGAAATGTTACTTATTAAGTGTTTTGTGCGACATATCTGTGATTTAAGGGCATAAAAATTCAAAGTTGGAAAATTGCCAAATTTTCGCCAATTTCAATTTTTTTCACAAATAAACCCATGTAATATCAAAGAAATTTTACGACTATCATGAAGTACAATATGTTTCGAGAAAACATTGTCAGAATCATCAGGATCCGTTAAAGCATTCCAGAGTTATAACCTCATAAAGGGACAGTGGCCAGAATTGTAAAAATTGGCCCGGTCATTAACGTGCAAACCACCCTTGGGGTTAAGGGGTTAAAGAAAGAAAAGTTCAGATTGCCTCTATATGGCAGAATTACTCACTTGCTTTGAGCACTAACCAATGGGAGACCTCAGGTTGTCATACCAACACACCGGTGACCCGCAATCACGTGACAGGGGTCACCAGTGTGGATATTTCCAGCCCGATGGCCGGAAGCGCAATTTAAATGCCGCTGTTAGAGTTTGGCAGTGGCATTTAACTGATTAATAGCCGTGGGTGGATCGTGATTCCACCCACGGCTATTGCGAGCACATGTCAGCTGTTCAAAACAGCTGACTTGTCCCCGAAAAGATGTGGACTCACCGCTGGAGCCCACATCAAAGGGGGGGACCCCGACATCGGCTTACTATTAAGCCACCCGAGCATGCTTGGAGAAACTTGAGTAACGAGCATACTTGCTCATCTCTAGTAATGACCAGTTGCATACTGATAATCCAAGTATGGAATTAAAAGATAACGAATGTAATCATGTGCCAATTATTACATCTACAGAGATTTGTAGAGTAAAATTTCTACCTTAGATTACATGTAACAAAGATTCTCAGATGAAAAAAACATTATTGGTTGGGTAAATTTCCCGCTGTTCTAGCATAGTTGCTAGTTGGTCCTATTTAGTTGTTTATTTTTTGATCAATGCAGCCAATTACTAGCATTAACATTGATGTGAGCATATACGGCACATCATCGCTGAAAAGCAAAAAATCAACAAGACCACCAGGGCATCATTGCTGGAGTCGCCAGGCATTGAACAGGTTACTAAGTAAAGTTTTTTTTTGTATTTTGTACATTTCCTTAAATAACAAGACCATCTCTGTCTCATCTATAAAAAAGGTCTTAAAGATCACAAAGCCGTAACTATGACTTATAGGATGGTATGTCGATAAGAAATCTACATTTTTTTTCTTTCTGCATGATTTCAGCTGGTATAAAATGTTCTCATGATGGTGAGCCAGTCTTTCAAACTGGCAGACTGGCACTTTTATCCTCCACGACAGTAATTCTAATCAGTAAGAAATAAGACAAGTACAAGACACCCAAATAAACTCATGAGAAGTGTTGATATTTCACCAGACATATGAATATCGCAAGCTTCCCCACTGCAGGGGAAATACACCTTTCTGCAGGTACAGGCTATTATATTATTTACTAACTCTTGTTTTATTTACAATGGTTGGGATGGTTAAATCTCAGAGGTAATATACCACACTCTATAATGTGTTAATGAGGAATTTCCATATTTAGGACCCTGGTGCCTGGGACTGTTTATTAAAAAAAAAGTTTGTGGTGTCTAGAACACCTACTAAATAAGAGTAGAAGTGTCTCGTCAATCACCTATAACTGGGGTCCCAAACCTAGAGAGCCACATGTGACTCGCAGGCCCCAGATACGTGGCTTGCAGCTGTCTGTCAGCTTTGTGAGTAGCCTCACACAGAAGAGGAAATCTGGATGAGTATATCCCTGCCTTGGTATAGGATGATAGTGCCAGTCACAGAAGATGCTTGAAGCTGGATGTGTTGCTGTGTGGGAATGATTGAGGCATGAATACCAAAGTTATGTAGGGTGGGAATCCCTAGATTTAGGTATACTAACTTGGTGTCTTTACGGGGAAATTTTGGCTGTCATTATACTAGTAATTGGGGATCTGGGTATCACTAGTGTGAGGGTGGTGAAGAACAGGAACTGGATGTCCCTGCTCTTGAACGCCCTCCCTTCAGTGGAATATGAGGGGGGTCGCATGATAACACAGCCCCCTTAATTTAATGGTTAATCTGTTATTTTTGGTATGTTAATTTGGAGTTTTTGTTAAAAGGGTTAATGAACCAGTGGTAAGCTGTGCTAGGCACGAGCAGGTTTTTATCTGGTTCCTTCTAGTTTTTCTTCCCGCTTTTTCTGGTTGTTTTGATTGGCTCATGTCAAAAGTACGGTAAGATGTGTGCTATAAATATCAGCTATTTTTGTTATTACGTCAATTTCCACATGAAGACTGAAGATCCCTCCCTCCCCTTTTATTTAGGTTTGTCGTGTCGTTTATTTTGTGAGAAAATCGCCCGGCTTTCAGGTGGATTTGGTAAAGTTGGATATGATATAATTCTTTTCACGGAGTTCAAATTGTGTATAAAGAGTGAATAAATCTTTATTTATGGAATTCATGGAATAAATGGCGCTATAACAATAAATAATAATAATATTTGAAGTAACTCAAAAATAAACGCCACAGCCATTTTTATCCACATTTTATTGGCGTTCGTGTGTTTATTTATAGAAAGTGTAGAGCTTGTGTTACCATTGCCACTGGACATGGCTTGCAACCCTCTATCAGAGCTGAATGTGGCTCTTAAGATAAAAAAGGGTTAAGGACTAGTGATGAGTGAACGTGCTTGGATAAGGAGTTACTATATGTTCTAGTCCCCACGGCTGCATGTCTTGTAGCTGTTAGACAGCCGCAACACATGTAGCGATTTCCTAAAAAACAGGCAATCCCTGCAAGTGTTGTGGATGTCGAACAGCCGTAGGACCTGCAGGTTCGGGGACTCAAATATATTTTCCGAGCACGCTAAAGTCACTCGGTTAGCACACAAGCATACTTGGATAACACTTTATCCGAGTACGTTCGCTCATCGCTATTGGGGACCACTTACCTATTATAATGATTGATGTATATTCAACCGCATTAGGATTAGTAAAATGTGACTGCTAGTGATGAGCGAATGTTGCTATAATAAAGTGTTATCCGAGCATGGTCTGGTGCTGACTGAATGGCTTCAGCATGCACGCCAAAGTTACTTGGTTAGCACCCGAGCATGCTTGGATAGCACCTTATCATAGCACATTTTCTCATCACTAATTATTATCATAATAGTCCCTACTAGAGATTGGCATACCCCTGGATGTTCAGCAGTTTCGCCGAACAGTTAAAAAAAGTTTTGGTTCGGGTACCAGAACCGTACCTGAACCCCGAATCAAAACCCAGACCTCATTCAGTTGAATGGGGGGCCAAAACATATGCATGACAGCACGGCAAACACTGCCTCTGATCGGCGGTAAAATCAAAGCTGCCGGTCAGACAGCCGTGATTTCCACACTGTCACACTGTCACTGTCAGGTGACAGCGTGAACCCACAGCTGTGATCTAAAGTTTACCTCTGGTTACTAGGCAGGCCAGTGGGATTACTGCTCCCATTAGACTATGCCTGCTGCCACTAACAACAATTATAGCTGGCAGCGACTGATGGCAAATATTCATCAGCCGGCACCTGCAATCTAAATAAATAATAGCAAAAAAATGGCATGAGTTCCCCTGTTTTTTCATTAACCAGCCAGGCAAAACTAATAGCTGAGGGCTGCAACCCTCAGCTGTCAGTGTTAGCAAGGCTGGTTATCAAGAATAGAGGGGTCTCCACGCTGTTTTTTTAATTATTTAAATAGTTTAAATAAAATGGAGTGGGGTCCACCCAATTTTTGACAACCAGCCTTGTTAAAGCAGATAGCTGGGAGCTGGTATTCTCAAACTGGTAAAGGGCCATATATATTCACCCCAGCCTAAAAATAGCAGCCTGCAGCTGCCACATTTATTAGATGTGCCAATCCTGGCGCTCTGACCAGCTCTTCTGACTTCCCCTGTAGCGGTGGAAAGTGGGGTTCACATTTGTGGGGTTGATGTCACCTTTGTATTGTCTGGTGACATCAAACCCACGAATTAGTAAGGTGTCTATAAGCCTCCTACCCATTACTAGTCCTATAGTTGTATTGTAAATACAGAAACAGCAAGTATAAAGTATTTTACTTTAAATAAAAACAAAGCTCACTTTTCCTTTTTTAAAAAAATAACAAACACAGTTAGGTGAGAATAATGCCCATTCCATTGAATCCCTCGTCTCCTGTAATAAAACAAATATATAAAAAAGGTAATATCATTCACTTGTCTGTCGTTCTGTCCCATGCCATAATTCATGTCTGGGGATAAATACTTTTCAACCTGGATGGTGCCAAGATGTGACCATCCAGGCTGAGTACCACTGATAAATGAGCTGCTGCAAGTGCAGCATCAGTGAGCAGTGGTGACATCATCGAGGTTACCTCCTGACACTAAGACTGCATTCCCAGCCAGTGAAATTTTCCTGATGGACTGCAGTGAACGTAGGGAATGCAGCCTCAGTGACCGGAGGAAACCTCGATGAGGTCACTGCTAGACACTGATGCTGCACTCGTAGCAGCTCATTCATCAGTGGTTTTCACCTTGGATGGTCGCATCTTGGCATCTTCCAGGTTGAAAACTATTTATCCCCAGACATGGATTACAGAGTGGGTCAGAACAACAGACAGGTGAGGGATATGATTGTTATTTATTTTTGTTTTCTTACAGGAGACTAGCCATTCAATGGAATGAGTGTTAAGTGAGTATAACTGTGTTTGTTAATTTTAAATAAAACAGGAAAAGTGTGTTTTGTTTTTACTTCAAATGAAAGATATTCTTGATGTGTCTTTATTTACAGTACAACTATAGGATTGGTTAAGGAGAAGTGTCTTATAGACACCTCTCCATTACTAATCCGTGGGCTTCCTGTCACCAGACAATGCAAAAGTGACATCAACCCTACAAATATGAACCCTACTTGTATCCACAACAGGGCAAGTGGGAAGAGCCAGGCAAAACACCAGAATTGTTTTTAGGCTGGGGGGTCAATATCCGTGGCCCCTTAACAGCCAAGCTGTCTGCTTTAGCAAGGCTGGTTGTCAAAAATTGGGGGAACCCCATGTTAGGGCTAGTGGAATGCACCAAATAATTAGAGAAAAGGAATAAGGTGGTTTGCAGCCCGGGGTCCACCGTGCAGAGATGGAACCTGCTGCTAAGCAATGATGGACTATATGGCGATACAATGAGGATACACACACGGGATAGCTTCACCCTGTGTGAAAGAAGCGAACCTTGTTGCTTCACAGGGCCGCAGTACCGCACGTAACAGAAATTATAATTAAATAGCATGAGAAGTGCATGCGATGCCACACAGGCGGACGCCACTAACAACCCAGACTTGGGTTTGGAAAGCGCGGTGATAGCACACGGTGCCGCACTGGCGGTCACAGCAATAGACGCTGATTCGTGTACCAGTGTTGGTAACAAGTCGGGCGCTAGATTACAATCATCCTCCTTACGCGAGCATTCAAACACAAGGGAGGGGATGATTAAAGAGCAACTTTCACTCACAACACACACACATAAACAAGTGTATACTAGCGCATGGCCGTGCGGCCATGCGAACCTTTTATAACTGCAGCAATCTCAGGACCTTCCTAGAGGACCAAAAGGAGCTACTGCAGTACCTGAGCATGTGACACCAGACCTCCACTGAGAGGTCTTCCTTTGAGCATGCTTAGAAGGGGAAAAGCAGGACTTGGTCCCAGAGACGTCTGCTCGCCGCTGATCAGTACAGGCTACAATGGCAGAGCCTGGAAAGGCAGCAGTAACCCTTTGCACAGAATCAGACTGAGCGAGACGCTGGGACCAACGTCTCTGCTGACCAGGCTCCACTGCAGCTGATGCAGAATGAGAGACCGCAGCAGACATGGTTCGAGATTGCCCCTGTGCAGCAGCGGGAACTCGACTCCTAACACCCCACACTGTGTTTTTAAATTATTTATTTAAAATGTCATGATTCCCGGGTATTACTGCTGTGGGAGAGCTGCACACAGCAGCAAGGGAGCTGAGCAAAATGCCAGGTAACTCACCAGGTAACAACCAGGACCTGAACCATGTGCCAGAGTAGGAGGTGGTCGGGGCAGAGCCAGACACTGGGGTGCAGAGCAGACGATAAACACAGGAGAGTAGTCAAACAAGCAAAAGATCAGAGCCAGGAGATTACGAGGTACCAAAGGAGTGAGACTCGGGATTGTCAGAAGGGAAGCCAGAGGTCAGAAATCCGAAAGAATGAACAAGCAGAGTAAAGCACGGAGAGCAAGCAAGACAATTGCAAACAGGGCACACACTCCAGGGGTCAGGCACACAGACTAGACGAACATGTAGCTGACAGGGAATCGTAGTCTGGAGTGAGCATAAATACCCCTCCCATAATCAAAGGAGACCAGCAAAATTAACCCTGAGAGAACTGGACATTAACCATGTCCTAACCATGACATAAAATAAACAGTTGGGACCCCTCTATTTTTGATAACCAGCCTTGCTAATGCTGACAGCTGAGGGTTGCTACTCCAGCTGTCAGTTTTGCTTGGCTGGTTATCAAAAATACAGAGGAACCCACACCAATTTTGTCTTAAATTATTTATTAGGCTGGGATCACACACAGCGAGATACGGCCGTGTCTCGCAGGTTAAAACCAAGCTCTGGCACCTGCACTCCAAAGCGGAGCGTGCGGCCACACAGCAATACATGGAGCCGCACGCTCCGCTCCGGAGTGCCGGAGCCAGAGCTTGTTTTTAACCTGCGAGACTCGGCCGTATCTCGCTGTACTGTGACTCTCGCCTTAAGAGCCCAGCCTGAGGAATACTCCCATCAGCCGCCACCTGCTCTCCCTGTTATTAACGGCATCAAGCGTAGGCTTATGGGAGCAGTAGTACCATCAGACTGCATCTGATCATTTAACAGCATGGGAACCACGACCCACTGACTGCCAGTATTGATTTTACCGCCGATCAAAAGCAGTGTTTTCCACGCTGTCATGAATCTGAACAATGACACGGACTTCCTGTTACAGTTCATGTTCACTGTCTGTGCCCGAATAGTAGGTATTCGGTATGAACGTCGAACTTTACTGTTAGGGTTCTCTCATCTCTAGTCCCTACAAGTGACACAGTTACCTAAATATAGGAAAAACTGTATAAAATTTTATGACTAATGGATGTAAGTAATTTAACATTGCAGGTTGTATAAATTATCTGAAATACTTTGAACTGGATGGAGATTTGTCTTTTTTTAGCTTGGTAACCGTAATATACAGTGTACCAGAACTAGGCATTTAGACATCGATATACAAAAGTTTTCCTTACATTTCTATTTTTTCCAATTTTGTGGCTTGTGAAGCTTGAGCAACTTTTCAGTCTGGTACATTGAGCACATGAGTTTTCCCTGATAGCCCCTTGATATTTCAGTGTAGGTGCAGCCATGGTAGATGTTACATACATGGGAGATGTGCAGAGATCCATAATGTACTTGGTGGATACTATTGTACTTGGGGAGTACTGTGAAGACCACAATTTGGAGGACTGGACATGACCAAAACTAGTTGTTTTGGCGCAAACGTGTTTTGGGATTAGTGGTTTTGGGCTATATTATATTGCACACCCTAAAACATAAGATCTAATTAATCAAAATCGATGATGTTCATGCCGATCGTGATGAGGGGGCATGCTGAAGTCAGACATTCCTGATTCATTAAGAGGGTAACGCATCTCACCTCATTAAAAGGTGCATCTCACAAGTGGTGTGGCGTAAGATTTCTGGTGTAAAGAACATCCCTGCTCATCATGAATTAGACGAGCTTTGGTGTCACGCTCCCGTCATTTACCACCGGCGTGAAAACACCAAAAGTTGCAAAACTTTGCACAACTCCATGTTGTGTAAAGTTTTTAACTTTTCAAAACAACTTCTAACAGAATTCTGGTGTAATCGCCTTGGAGCCCAAATGTTTGCTAGAAAAATAAGCATTGTTCCTGGAGCATCAGTGGGTGAAAGAAAGGTAAAAGTTTGAAAAAAATAATTTAATTTAATTAAATAAAGAGAGTATTGCAAAATTATTGGATGTTCTGGATTATGTGACATGAAGTAACTCTCTGGATTATCTAATGAATGTAAAATTTACACATGTAGGTAAAAATTTCTAGGAAGAAATATCTAAAATTTCAACATTTTTTTTTGTTTAGAGAAGATTAATATGTTACTGTTTTCCAGTATATATTGCCTATATCATCACAATGATATAATTGTCACATTTGACCACGGCTCACCCACTCCCCCTTCAGTCTGTCTTCCCAGTTAAGATTTGATAATAACTTTATCTATTTTATGCTATTTTTAATACCTTTAGTCCAGCTTCGCTTCGTGGAGCGTTACATTATTTTCTAGTGACATGTGTCAACCTCGGATATATTATCTGCACAACAAGATTATAGATTATGGGCAATATTACATTGATGTACTGAAGCTGTTGTTCCAGTGATTAGATGTACTGGAGCTGTTGTTCCAGTGATCCGCCTGCATTATAGCTCTCATATGTGATTACTGTACCTTGTGCAGCCGCCTTAAATCTGTCAAAATCACTCACTGATTATACGATTTTCTTTATTAATGGTGACAACCTTTCTCTCTTTTTCATTAAAATAAATGGGATGATTCCAGAGCCTGCTCTTTGTTACTGGTGTTTGGGAATTTACAGTAACTCCATCCTACACTCTAACTGTTTCCCATGGACATTTTTGCTGTATTTGGCTTTATAACGTAGAAGACGATGAATTACTGAACTCTGCATACAGAATTTAAGAACATTATGATATAAAACTATTTTATGGTCACAGTAAGAAAGGAAAGTGTCCAAATACCATTCAATAGGTAGCTACACTGGGACCTTTATAGTGGTGATGATTACTAGCCAATGACTTCAGAACAACTTGTGGCTCATAGGCTCCTATAAATGGCTTCCTATCTGTAAATAGTATTGTGCGTTGATACCACCAGCGACTTCAAGGCATTACTATATAGGCACTTGACACCGAAGACATTAGTCGTAACTAACAAATTTGAAACATGGGAAAGTGGCACACATATTAAGGCACACATGGTGCATCGTGACATTTTTATTTTAAGCCACTTCCCTGACCTTGCCCAGTCCTTTCATGCCTCCTCCATGGCCCCTACATTGTCTCCCACACAGATTATACTGCTACAAATTATGATGCCTCCAGAGTCCCCAAACTACACAGTCCTCCAAATTACACATTATAAAGCCCCCCTGTGTGTCCTCTGCTACTGAGCTGGTATCTGCTTGAAGTTTTTTTCAGGCTTCTTAGTCTCTGGCCAGAAGAAATAGTGTAGCAGGGATCTGACGGCTCCCAGCTCCACCATTATAATCAATCATATCTGTTTCTTAAAGACTCTGTAAAGATACAATTGAAGTTGGGACACACAACCGACCTCCCGAAACAGCTCTCCAAATTCATGACTGTCCCGCTGGATCCGGACTGTTTGGAGGTGCTGTACGTTACAGTATATTAGGTAGCTGACACCCGGCCAACTCTTGACTCAGATTTGTGACGTAACAGATTTGTGACATTATTAGTTACACGATGGGAAGAACTGATACAACAGGACAGATTAGGACATAATGGTCATTATGTTGTCACATACCTGCAAGAGTGTGCAGATAGGAAAGGGTGCTCCATAGCAAGGATGACTATGGGTTTCGGTGCTTGGTGAAGACAACCAGAACAGAAGGGCCCACAAATAATTTGCTCTCTCATTTTCCATGACCCTTGTTTCAATTCTTACCTCTGTTCCTAGCTAACATTACATTGACTTACCCATAGAGAAGGTATACCTTCTTAATAAGTTCTTAATATAGATTTGTAATGGGGATGAGACCAACCTTGCTTGCACGATTTCCAGTGGGCCACTCTACAGTTGTAAACATTTCTCTACCTGTCCCATATTATGATGCAGAAAGAGATCAAAATGCATAAATGTGTAATTCGACGCCTAACTTAACATGTCCAATGACTTTTGCTGTGTCCAATTATAGTTTTCTGCATCGTGATAATGGTTTGTGATGTGACCTAACTTAATGTTTTGTTGAAAAATAACTGCTGAGACCCCCACAGATCCCAAGAACTGGGGCTCTAAAGATCTCCGTGTGAATGGAGTGTTGATCTGTCATACATACTATAACCCCATTCAATGGAAAATGGATTGGCAGTGCACATGACTCTATTCACACTGGGCTGTTCAGAGCCCCTGTTCCTGAGATGGGTGGGGGTTCCAGCAGTCAGACCCCAAGCGAATAGGAAGCTATCCCCTATCCTAGGGACAGGGCATAACTTACAAACTTGAGAATTCCTCTTTAACGCATTGTGTTTTGTTAAAAGAGGCAATATATGTGTAAATACATAAGCAGAAAAAAATGAGTCAAGTACGAACATCTATAAGCAGAAAAAATAGAAGTGCACTCACCAGTCCTGTGAATTGCGAGCCTTTATTGAAAATACATGCAGGTAAATTTAAGGGAGAACGTGGAATGGACGGACGACGGCCGTTTCGTGCTGCTGCACTTCTGAGTGCACAGGTGAGTGCACTTCTATTTTTTCTGCTTATGGATGTTCGTACTTGACTCATTTTGGTGCACCCAAATGTCCGTTTTGGTGTCTCACGGACTCTGCAGTGGCACATAGCAGTAGGCGTTTTGGGGAAGTGTAAGGTAGCAGTTCCGTGTTATTTTTTCCTTGCTACATTGACATATGTGTAAATACCATGGCATGCAACCCATAATAACCAGACTGGCTTTTGTACAATACACACCATACACTCGTTTGTGGTTTCCATATCTAGTTTTAGCCGATAGTACCATTCACTAAAGGGAACTATGTAATACATTTTACATTAAAAAGTGACACAAGGAAAGGTCACCAAATGAAATGACTATTAGGAACATTGGACTCAGCTGCTTTATGTAAAAAAAATCCTGTAATTTATTTGGCGTTTTTTAAAAATAGAAAACCTGCTATTCTTCATGCATGCTGTAGAGAGCAGCATTATTCCATAGAACATGCAGCCAGCACCAGAAACCCATCAAATACCTAAAAAATGGCAATGGACAAGACAGAATTTCATAACATTGTACACCATGCACTTTATGTTCTCTAAAATTGTCTCTCAAATAATTATTAATTATGATATTTATCCATAGTTGGTATAGTTAATTTAGTAAAACATGCAGGTTTTGCTAACATTAGATATAATCATTTTACGCTAGCAAAAGAAATAATGCTGGTGATGCATTAGAAATTAGATTGTGGGACACAAAAAGGACAGGGACTGATGAGAAAGGTGACAATTTTTGTATATTGTTGTAGTTTGGGGCTATATATATTTATATATACTAGATGGTGGCCCGATTCTAAAGCATTGGGTATTCTAGAATATGTATGTACAGTTAGGGCCAGAAATATTTGGACAGTGACACAAGTTTTGTTATTTTAGCTGTTTACAAAAACATGTTCAGAAATACAATTATATATATAATATGGGCTGAAAGTGCACACTCCCAGCTGCAATATGATAGTTTCCACATCCAAATCGGAGAAAGGGTTTAGGAATCATAGCTCTGTAATGCATAGCGTCCTCTTTTTCAAGGGACCAAAAGTAATTGGACAATGGACTCTAAGGGCTGCAATTAACTCTGAAGGCGTCTCCCTCGTTAACCTGTAATCAATGAAGTAGTTAAAAGGTCAGGGGTGGATTCCAGGTGTGTGGTTTTGCATTTGGAAGCTGTTGCTGTGAGCAGACAACATGCGGTCAAAGAAACTCTCAATTGAGGTGAAGCAGAACATCCTGAGGCTGAAAAAAAAGAAAAAATCCATCAGAGAGATAGCAGACATGCTTGGAGTAGCAAAATCAACAGTTGGGTACATTCTGAGATAAAAGGAATTGACTGGTGAGCTTGGGAACTCAAAAAGGCCTGGGCGTCCACGGATGACAACAGTGGTGGATGATCGCCGCATACTTAATTTGGTGAAGAAGAACCCGTTCACAACATCAACTGAAGTCCAGAACAAACTCAGTGAAGTAGGTGTATCTGTCTCTAAGTCAACAGTAAAGAGAAAACTCCATGACAGTAAATACAAAGGGTTCACATCTAGATGCAAACCATTCATCAATACCAAAAATAGACAGGCCAGAGTTAAATTTGCAGAAAAACACCTCAAGAAGCCAGCTCAGTTCTGGAAAAGTATTCTATGGACAGATGAGACAAAGATCAACCTGTACCAGAATGATGGGAAGAAAAAAGTTTGGAGAAGAAAGGGAACGGCACATGATCCAAGGCACACCACATCCTCTGTAAAACATGGTGGAGGCAACGTGATGGCATGGGCATGGGAAACCCAGCGTTTGGTGATGTCCATGGGTTCCAGACTTAAGGCAGTGATTGCCTCCAAAGGATTTGCAACAAAATATTGAAAATACAAATATTTTGTTTGGGTTATGTTTATTTGTCCAATTACTTTTGACCTCCTAAAATGTGGAGTGTTTGTAAAGAAATGTGTACAATTCCTACATTTTCTATCAGATATTTTTGTTCAACCCTTCAAATTAAACGTTACAATCTGCACTTGAATTCTGTTGTAGAGGTTTCATTTCAAATCCAATGTGGTGGCATGCAGAGCCCAACTCGCGAAAATTGTGTCACTGTCCAAATATTTCTGGCCCTAACTGTATGTATTTATGTCGCACTTAGCACAGCCACGTAGTATATAGCACAGCCACCTAGTATATAACACAGCCACGTAGTATATAGCACAGCCACGTAGTATATAACAGCCACGTAGTATATAGCAGCCACATAGTATATAGCACAGCCCACGTAACACAGACAACCACATAGTATATAGCACAGCCACGTAGTATATAACTAAGCCCATGTAATATATAGCACAGCCCACGTAATATATAACATAGCCCATGCAGTATATAACACAGGCCATGTAGTATATAACACAGCCCACGCAGTATATAACACAGCCCACATAGTATATTGCACAGCCCATGTAACACAGACAGCAATGTAGTATATAGCACAGCCACGTAGTATATAGCAGCCACGTAGTATATAGTAGCCACGTAGTATATCACACAGCCCACATAGTATACAACACAGCCCACATAATATATAGCACATCCCACGTAGTATATAACACAGGCCACGTAGTATATAGCACAGCCCATGCAGTATATAACACAGCCCACAAAGTATATAGCAGTGTGGGCACCATATCGCTGTTAAAAAAATTAAATAAAAAATAGTTATATACTCACCCTCCGGCGTCCAGCGAAGCTGTGCCGATGCGCGCAATGCTGCCGCCAGCTTCCGTTCCCAGTGATGCATTGCAAAATTACCCAGATGACTTAGCGGTCTCGCGAAAAGCTGGCAGCAGCATTGCGCGCATCGGTGGCGTCGGAAGGTGAGAATAGCACAATTTTTTATTTTTTTAAATTATTTTTAACATTATATCTTTTTATTATTGATGCTGCATGGGCAGCATCAATAGTAAAAAGTTGGTCCGGGATGGGGCGACACACTGGCGCTGACTGGAAGGGAATAGGGAGGGGGCACTGACTGGAGGAGAGTAGGGAGGGGCCAATTCGCAGCCGGACTAAGCCTGACGCTGATTGGCCGAGACCAATCAGTGACGCGGGATTTCCGTTACGGAAGTTGCAGACAAACAGACGGAAGTACCCCTTAGACAATTATATATATACAGTATATATATATATATATATATATATATATATATATATATATACAGTACAGATCAAAAGTTTGAACACACCTTCTCATTTAAAAGTTTTTCTGTATTTTCATGACTATGAAAATTGTACATTCACACTGAAGGCATCAAAACTATGAATTAACACATGTGGAAATATATACTTAACAAAAAAGTGTGAAACAATTGAAAATATGTCTTATATTCTAGGTTCTTCATAGTAGCCACCTTTTGCTTTGATGACTGCTTTTCACACTCTTGGCATTCTCTTGATGAGCTTCAAGAGGTAGTCACCGGGCCTGGTCTTCCAACAATCTGGAAGGAGTTCCCAGAGATGCTTAGCACTTGTTGGCCCTTTTGCCTTCACTCTGTGGTCCAGCTCACCTGTAAGGATTCTGGATTTTTCTGGTGCCTGTTCGCCCTGATCCAAGATGGAGTCTTGGATCTCGCCCTGTCATGGAACTTCTTGTCTGTCCTGATTATTTAAGTCCGGGACATGTGTTCTAAGGTGCCTGAGTATTTTGTGCTGCTGGCTCCTGAGCTTCTGCTGGTTTGCTGGTGAACTCCCTGCTTCTTCTGCTCACTACTCGGTGGTCTACCTTTCTCCATTCAGCTACCTCTCTGTTGTGAATTCTGTGGCTGAATTCACTCCTGTGGTCACAAGTGGTACTGCAGCTTCTGAGCTTCCTTCCTCAGGTGTTCTGGTGAGCTCATTAGCTGCTTCGTTACTTAACTCCACCTGATGCTGCTATCCTTGCTCCTAGTCAATGTTCCAGTGTTGGATCTGAGCTTCTCCTGATTGTTCCTGTGACCTGCTGCTCTGTATAGCTAAGTGCTTTTTTGCTATTTTGTTGCCTTTTTTCTGTCCAGCTTGTCTTTTGTTTTGCTGGAAGCTCTGAGACGCAAAGGGTGTACCGCCGTGCCGTTAGTCCGGCACGGTGGGTCTTTTTTTTGCCCCCTTTGCGTGGGTTTTGCTTTAGGGTTTTTTGTAGACTGCAAAGTTCGCTTTACTGTCCTCGCTCTGTCTAAGAATATCGGGCCCCACTTTGCTGAATCTATTTCATCCCTACGTTTTGTCTTTTCATCTTACTCACAGTCATTATATGTGGGGGGCTGCCTTTTCCTTTGGGGTATTTCTCTGGGGGCAAGTCAGGCCTATTTTTCTATCTTCAGGCTAGCTAGTTTCTTAGGCTGTGCCGAGTTGCATAGGTAGTGGTTAGGCGCAATCCACAGCCACTTTTAGTTGTGTTTAGGATAGGATCAGGTGTGCAGTCTACAGAGTTTCCACGTCTCAGAGCTCGTTCTTTTGTTTTTGGGTATTTGTCAGATCACTGTGTGCGCTCTGATCGCTAGGCACACTGTGTCTCTGGATTGCCTTCATTACACCTTTCATTAGCAGACATAACACCTCTCGCCTCTGGAACTTCTGCAACGGGCTGCGCACCAGTGGAATTATCTGCCTTGTTTGCAAAACTTTTCCCAGTGTTGTTCCTCTTTGCACAACCACACCAGGTGAGCAAGATTCAAATTGTGCTTGTCTCATCCAGAAATATTTACTCATCTGCTACGCTTAGATAGCGCTCTCTCTCTCTTCCCCTCGTCCACTCTTTCCCAGGACTGCATTCACACAACGCATCATCTGTGAATTATTGGACCCCTACTAACAAGTACTGGCTAGGGTTGAGCGACCTTTACTTTTATAGGATCGGGTCGGGTTTCACGAAAACCCGACTTTTTCAAAAGTCGGGTCGAGTGAAATCGGCCGATCCTATAAAAAAGTCGGGTCGGGGTCGGCCGAAACACGAAACCCAATGCAGTGCATTGGGTTTCCATGGTTCCCAGGGTCTGAAGGAGCGGAAACTCTCCTTCAGGCCCTGCGATCCATATTTTAGTGTAAAATAAAGAATTAAAATAAAAAATATCGCAATACTTACCCTCTGACGCTCCCTGGTACTAACCGGGAACCTTCCTTCCTTAGAATCAGCCTTCCAGGACCTTGCGGTGACGTCGCGGTGACGTCGCGGCTTGTGATTGGCCGCGCGGCCGCCCATGTGACCGCTCGCGCGACCAATCACAAGCCGCGACGTCACCGCGACGTCACCGAAGGTCCTGGAAGGGCTGATTCTTAGGAAGGAAGGCTGCCGGAAAGAAGCAGGGCGCGTCCGAGGGTGAGTATATATACTTATATATATAGTATAGGGTGAGGGTGAGGGTATATACTTACCCTCGGACGCGCCCTGCTTCTTTCCGGCAGCCTTCCTTCCTAAGAATCAGCCCTTCCAGGACCTTCGGTGACGTCGCGGTGACGTCGCGGCTTGTGATTGGTCGCGCGAGCGGTCACATGGGCGGCCGCGCGACCAATCACAAGCCGCGACGTCACCGCAAGGTCTTGGAAGGCTGATTCTAAGGAAGGAAGGTTTCCGGTTAGTACCAGGGCGCGTCAGAGGGTAAGTATGGCGATATTTTTTATTTTAATTCTTTATTTTACACTTAAATCTGAATTCCGATACCAATTCCCGATATCTTAAACATATCGGGAATCGGTATCGGAATTCCGATTCTAGATTCAAAAGATCGCCGACTTCATGGCCGACCCCACACAGGGGTCGGGTCGGGTTTCATGAAACCCGACCTTGCCAAAAGTCGGGGACTTTTGAAAATTTTCGACCCGTTTCGCTCAACCCTAGTACTGGCACATGTGTGATCAAGTTTTGCTGGACTTCCTCATTTAAAGTGCTGTGTGCATTCGCACTATAAAATGGACTTCCTTGTTTAACTATCTGTTCGCCTCTAAGTTTGACTGTGGAGGCCAGGTCATCTGGAGTAACACCCCATCACTCTCCTTCTTGGTCAAATAGCCCTTACACTACTTTGAGGTGTGTTTGGGGTCATTGTCCTGTTGAAAAATAAATGATGGTCCAACTAAACGCAAACCGGATGGAATAGAATGCCGCTGCAAGATGCTGTGGTAGCCATGCTGGTTTAGTATTCCTTCAATTTTGAATAAATCCCCAACAGTGTCACCAGCAAAGTACCCCCACACCATCATACCTCCTCCTCCATGCTTCACAGTGGGAACCAGGCATGTAGAGTCGATCAGTTCACCTTTTCTGGGTTGCACAAAACACGGTGGTTGGAACCAATGATCTCAAATTTGGACTCATCAGACCAAAGCACAGATTTCCACTGGTCTAATGTCCATTCCTTGTGTTCCTAAGCCCAAACAAGTCTCTTCTGCTTGTTGCCTGTCCTTTGCAGTGGTTTCCTAGCAGCTATTTTACCATGAAGGCCTGCTGCACAAAGTCTTCACTTAACAGTTGTTGTAGAGATGTGTCTGCTGCTAGAACTCTGTGTGGCATTGACCTGGTCTCTAATCTGAGCTGCTGTTAACCTGCGATTTCTGAGGCTGGTCACTCGGATAAACTTATCTTCAGAAGCAGAGGCGACTCTTGGTCTTCCTTTCCTGGAGCAGTCCTCATGTGAACCAGTTTCTTTGTAGCGCTTGATGGTTTTTGCCACTGCACTTGGAGACACTTTCTAAGTTTTCCCAATTTTTCAGACTGACTGACCTTCATTTCTTAAAGTAATGATGGCCACTCATTTTTCT
This sequence comes from Ranitomeya imitator, assembly GCF_032444005.1. Lineage (NCBI taxonomy): Eukaryota > Metazoa > Chordata > Amphibia > Anura > Dendrobatidae > Ranitomeya > Ranitomeya imitator. Next base: position 156,407,393 of record NC_091282.1, on the reverse strand, counting down.
TTACTTAGCTGCTTTTTTCTTGCCATAATACAAATTCTAACAGTCTATTCAGTAGTACTATCAGCTGTGTATCCACCAGACTTCTGCTCAACACAACTGATGGTCCCAACACCATTTATGAGGCAAGAAATCCCACTTATTAAACCTGACAGGGCACACCTGTGACGTGAAAACCATTCCCGGTGACTACCTCTTGAAGCTCAACAAGAGAATGCCAAGAGTGTGCAAAGCAGTCATCAAAGCAAAAGGTGGCTACTTTGAAGAACTTAGAATATAAGACATATTTTCAGTTGTTTCACACTTTTTTGTTAAGTATATAATTCCACATGTGTTAATTCATAGTTTTGATGCCTTCAGTGTGAATGTACAATTTTCATAGGCATGAAAATACAGAAAAATCTTTAAATGAGATGGTGTGTCAAAGCTTTTGGTCTGTACTGTATATATATATATGGTCTGTACTGTATATATATATATATACATACAGACCAAAAGCTTTTGTGACATTGCCTGCTGTTCAGCTAGTTTTTGCTGCAGAAGCATGCAACATGCAGGATAATGTCTGTCCTACTCCCATTGCTTTCTATGAGTTATGACCTTACCCATAATAAATCCCTAATGTTTTATAATTTATGTGTATGAGTAATAGAACACAATGGAAGCCTTACAATTAATAGTTTAGCAATTGTATGTCACATTCCTCCCAGCATCGCAGTGGGCAGCGTCCTTCCGTGCTGGGCACCCTGGGTACTTTATTGAGAAATGTTTCTTTGAAAATATTAAAATGGGGGTTGCTTTGTGCTTGCTCTTGGGCATGCTAAACCAGATTACTGTATATCTGTAAATATGCTCTAATAAAATGGCCGATAGTAAAGTCTGTTCTTGCAAGCTTACAGAATTCGAGATTTGTTTCTTTTTTCTCTCCAGTTTTATTGTCTGGAAGTACAGCAAAGTTAATGATAGGAAACTATTATGCCGTGAGTGCCCTATTGGGACTCTATTGTCCCTAAAATGATGGCTATTTCTTTCTGCACAGGTTGTTTTGTGAACTAGTGAGACAACGAGGGAGTCGTACTCAAGAGTCTGATAAAGAATTCTTTTTATTGTTTTGTTTAACAAGTGTTTGAAGTGCGATAGTGGCGCCGCTTCTTGTGTCTCTTCTTAATTGTCAATTAGCAAGCACGTACATCAAGACATTGCTGAGTTACTATCAGTTTCTCACTTCATGCTTAATTCATGGTCTTATGGTCAGTACTTCCATTGCTGAGCCTTAGGTACCTGAATATGAGCAATAATAATTGGGTTTCAAAATCATGGGGCTAAGAGAAACCCCTCTGAAGGTGCTCATACACCCCAGCTGGATGTTGGCCTAATATGGGTTCTGCCATTAACCCAATCGGCAGAATATATAGATGTTTGACACAGGAAAAAATGCTAACAAGAATATTTTTTTCACAATTTGACATATGAATCTTGGCAGCTAGTATCATTTTAAGTGCACAGTGGTTGCAGTTTCTAGAAGCGGTATAAAGCTTGCTGGTTGCTCTCGTACTTGGAGAACACTGGCTTTTGAGCAGCATAACACGAAACCAGTTGGTGTATTGTTTCAAAACTCTTCGCTGAGACCTGGTGGTCAGGTAGTGCCCAAAGATGGCTGATGCATTAAGCCCAAAACCACTTGCTACTGAACAGTAAAAGTAAGAGAGGCTGCCATGTCATATAAAGTCTAGATATATATATATGCAGCTCGTCTGAGGATGCCCTTGTGCTTTTGGTATCGTCTTCATCTGCTAGACCACTACTTTTCTTCAGAATCCCCCTGACTACCATTTATATATGCAAACTGAGAGACACTGTTTTTCTCTTACACCCTTCCTGACATCTGCCATACATGTAAGGTGCATGTCCAGTCATCATGTATGGAGCGGACTCAGGAGCTGAGCACACGCTATACCCGGCAATTGCTGACTGTGAGACATGGCTATCATCTGCTTGTAAGAGAAGCAAAGCTCTGATTTCTCCACTTATCCCATTAAATACTGCTGTCAATCTCTGATGGTGGCACTTATGCTCCAAGACACGCGCCATTTCGTGCAACCATCAGCCCTGACATGATTGTGGGGTGCCACTCCTCTTTTGCCACATTAAAAAATTAAAATAAAATATTATATATATATATATGTATACACATAATCTATATCGTTGCATCTACAACTCTACAAAAATATTAACCCATACTTTAAATGCTATTGAAACACCAGAATTGCTGTTTTTCAAGTGTAGCATCTCTGAAATAAAAGCATTTCAAAGTGATCGGAACATCACGTTTCCCTTTTACTCACTTTCCCTTCCCCTTTCCCTTTACCTCCATACAATTTTGTCAAACCAATAAAGTTTGTTGGAGAAAGAACATCACATGTACTCCAAAATGGTATCAATAAAAACATCTGCTTGCACTGCAAAAACAAGCTTTCGCTCAGCTCAATTGACGTAAAAATGAGAAAAAAATACAGGTCTCAGAAACAACTAAGCAGGCCATATAGCCACTTGAATCTATACATTGTCCCAGTAAACGTTACTGATGAAGGTCCAACTGTGGGACCGAAACATTTTCTGATTTGGGATAATAAATCTTTCGTTTCTTCACACCACAAAGTTGAGTGCCGGGTTTTGTATTATTTGCTTTTTAATCATAGACCTGAGACAGGGACAAGGGGGCATCCTCTACATCTGGAGGAAAGGTTTAAGCATAATAACAGACGCTGATTCTTTACTGTAAGAGCAGTGAGACTATGGAACTCTCTGCCTTATGATGTTGTAATGAGTGACTCATTACTTAAATTTAAGAGGGGACTGGATGCCTTTCTTGAAAAGTATAATGTTACAGGGTATATATACTAGATTCCTTGATAGGGCGTTGATCCAGGGAACTAGTCTGATTGCCGTATGTGGAGTCGGGAAGGAATTTTTTTCCCCAGTATGGAGCTTACTCTTTGCCACATGGGTTTTTTTCCTTCCTCTGGATCAACATTTTAGGGCATGTTGGGTTAGGCTATGGGTTGAACTAGATGGACTTAAAGTCTTCCTTAAACAGTAAAAACTATGTTACTATGTATGTAAAATGTCACACTAGTTTATCCGATTGGTAAACATCACAAAGAAAAAAAATCAAAACAACAGAATTATGTATTTTCGACCACTAAAACACTGTAAAAAATGCAGTATGAAGCAATCAAAATGCCTTATCTACCCCAAAATGGTATCAATAAAAACATCAGCTTTCCTTGTAAAAACATTCCCTCACTCAGCTCCATTACCAAAAAATGAAAATGCTATGGTTGTCGTAAAATGGCATGACACGCAAATATTTTTTTTTTACAAATTTCCAAAATTATTTTTACCTTTTAAATAAAAATAAAATCATTCATGTTAGGTATCACTGTAATCGTCCTAACCTGAAGAATAATGTTGCAATATTATTTTTACCAAATGATGAAAAGCTGTAAAAAGAAAACCTAAAACAAAAATTACGAAATTGCATTTCTTTTCACAATTCCGCCACATGTGGATTTTTTTTCCTATTTTCCAGTACATTCCATGTTAAAATGATTGATGTCATTCAAAAGTACAACTCATGAAAAACACAAACCCTCTTGCAGCGATATAAATGGAAAAATAAAAAAGTTATGAGACAGAAACAAAATTGTGAAAATGGAAAATTTACCTGGTCGGGAAGCGGTTGAACAACATTGTAATGAAGAGTGGGCAAAAATTTCTCCAAGATAATGGGAAAGACTGATACACACTGAATGGGAAACCACTGGGTAAATCTGACAGGGAGAAGGACTTGGGGATCCTAGTTAATGATAAACTTACCTGGAGCAGCCAGTGCCAGGCAGCAGCTGCCAAGGCAAACAGGATCGTGGGGTGCATTAAAAGAGGTCTGGATACACATGATGAGAGCATTATACTGCCTCTGTACAAATCCCTAGTTAGACCGCACATGGAGTACTGTGTCCAGTTTTGGGCACCGGTGCTCAGGAAGGATATAATGGAACTAGAGAGAGTACAAAGGAGGGCAACAAAATTAATAAAGGGGATGGGAGAACTACAATACCCAGATAGATTAGCGAAATTAGGATTATTTAGTCTAGAAAAAAGACGACTGAGGGGCGATCTAATAACCATGTATAAGTATATAAGGGGACAATACAAATATCTCGCTGAGGATCTGTTTATACCAAGGAAGGTGACGGGCACAAAGGGGCATTCTTTGCGTCTGGAGGAGAGAAGGTTTTTCCACCAACATAGAAGAGGATTCTTTACTGTTAGGGCAGTGAGAATCTGGAATTGCTTGCCTGAGGAGGTGGTGATGGCGAACTCAGTCGAGGGGTTCAAGAGAGGCCTGGATGTCTTCCTGGAGCAGAACAATATTGTATCATACAATTATTAGGTTCTGTAGAAGGACGTAGATCTGGGGATTTATTATGATGGAATATAGGCTGAACTGGATGGACAAATGTCTTTTTTCGGCCTTACTAACTATGTTACTATGTTACTATGATTACTTCAAGATATTGCTGGGATTTCTGGAACTTTTAAAAAAAAGTAAATTGACAATTAGCCAGCGGAGAAAAGGCTGTCAATCAGCATGACACCATTAGTCCCGTCCCGGTCAACAGGAAGACAAGCTGCTGCTCTGTTGTCAGGGAGCAGCTGAATCTCTGGCAGGAGCGGTCAATGAATGGCATCGGGTACAACAGACAGATAGCTGCCTCTGTTAGCAATTGCATGCCTTTTAAAAAAAAGAAAAGTCCTGGATATGACTTTAATAGGTGTTTGTATAAGTTATTGATTCATGAGATGTGCGTATCTATTCACAGACTGATTCTGTGTCGCCCTAGTTTTTGTTAAATAATGACACTTTTTAATTTTTCATGTGTTGTTGTCTGAGATTGTACTTTCCTAATTTTAAGACCATCAAGACCACATTTTTTTTAATTATTATAATTATATTCTGTTATGTAAAGCCATAGCATTCAAAGAGGGTGTAGTTGTTTTTTTATGACTGTCTATATAGCATTGAGGGTCAATAACACATAAGAATAGATAGAAATATACCTTCTCGTAAAAGGTAGCCTAAGGATATTGTTCATTTTCTAGCCTTGTCCCTGTACATTCTGAGCACCATGTTTACACAGTTTTTGACATGTGTTAAAATCTTCCCCTCTACTTTCTGCTCTACCCAAGCATAGGTATTTGTTTCACATGGAAAGCAACATCTCTCATGAGAAAAGTAAGAGAAGATTACCCAGTGTGATATTTCAAGCTTTTAGGTACGAGTTTTCAAACCAGTCATCTTCCTTTTCAGACATCTCGTAGCTAGCGAGTGATATGACACCAGTGAAATGCTTACTGGAGCGTAGCTATTAAACACAGCAACTCAAGGATTTCATTCTCTTTATAACTCTAATTGTATCAGAGTTATTACGTTACAGAAAATCACTTTTCTCTCTCGTTAGACTTCGCCGTGTTCTCTACTCTTCTCCATAGTTGGAAACATTTTAAAACGATTTTCAGAGCAAACTTTATTCTCTCAACCGATGCATATAAATAGATCATTAAAGTAAACATTTGTGCCATATACTCCGATATCAATAGCACTGTTGGGCGTGATTATAATATATTTGCTTCTTTGTAAACACTACTTTTAGAATAAATATTATTACTAGTAATCTCAAAGAGAATATGTGATGAAATTGTACAAAAGGAGATCAATTATATTGTGCTATTGTTCAGAAGAAACATTTCAGCTCAATGAGGATTTTTGCTTTGCTACATCTACATGTGAAGACACTTTTTTCATTCCTGGTTTACCCCTGGGCATTTGGCAACTATATATAACTGGTTTGATTGTGATTTACTTGCAGTTCTTTAGGTTTCAAATAATCAGACAATAATTTAACACATTTTTACATTGAAATGAAATACAGGGTGGGCCATTTATATGGATACACTTAAATAAAATGGGAATGGTTGGTGATATCAACTTCCTGTTTGTGGCACATTAGTATATAGGAGGGGGGAAACATTTCAAGATGGGTGGTGACCATGGCGGCCATATTGAAATTGGCCATTTTGGATCCAACTTTGTTTTTTCAATGGGAAAAGGGTCACACATCAAAACGTATTGAGAATTTCACAAGAAAAACAATGGTGTGCTTGGTTTTAACGTAACTTTATTGTTTCATTAGTTATTTACAGGTTTATGACCACTTATAAAATGTGTTCAAAGTGCTGCCCATTGTGTTGGATTGTCAATGCAACTCTCTTCTCCCACTCTTGACACACTGATAGCAACACTGCAGAAGAAATGCTAGCACAGGCTTCCAGTATCCGTTGTTTCAGATGCTGCACATCTCGTATCTTCACAGCATAGACAATTGCCTTCCAGATGACCCCAAAGATAAAAGTCTAAGGGGGTCAGATCGGGAGACCTTGTTGGCCATTCCACTGGCCCACAACAACCAATCCACTTTTCAAGAAACTGTTCATGTAGGAATGTTCGGACCTGACACCCATAATTGATGGTATGGTGTGGTATATGGGGTACAAAGATAGTGGGGCCATTCTTCATCAATGGAAGCCACAATGCCACTGGATATCTGAAATTGCTACATGATGATGTGTTGCCCTCTTTATGCACTGAAGATGACACATTCCCTGAGTTTTTCCAGCAAGATGGTGCACCACCACATTATGGGTGTCAGGTCCGAGCATTCCTACAAGGAATCTGACCCCCTTAGACTAGCATTTCTTCTGCGGTGTTGCTATCAGTGTGTCAAGAGTGGGTGAAGAGGTTTGTATTGACAATCCAACAAAATGGGCAGCACTTTGAACACATTTTATAGGTGGTCATTAATTTGTAAATAACTCAGGAAAGAATAATGTTACACTAAAACCAAGCATACCATTGTTTTTCTTGTGAAATTCTCAATAAGTTGATGTGTCACATGACCCTCGTCTCATTGGAAAAAATAAAGTTGGATCCAAAATGTCAGACTTCAAAATGGCCGCAATGGTCACCACCTATCTTGAAAAGTTTCCCCACCTCCCATATACTAATGTGCCACAAACAGGAAGTTGATATCACCAACCATTCCCATTTTATTTGGGTGTTTCCATATATAAATGGCGCACCCTATATATCAGAATCTTTCAATTCAGCAAATCATTTAAGTTAATTAAGAATGGAAATAAAAAAAAAATTGAAGTGAATTGGATAATGCTTCAGAACTCTAAACCCTAACTACTAAATGCAGTGGAGGATATTATACAGCAGTACTGGGCAGTATAGCCATGAATCCAGCACTAGGATAAAATAAAACACTTACTAGAATGCAGCAGCACTGTGAGTCTCTCTATCTTCCCTATTCATCAGCACTGTCTCTGTGAGTCTCTCTATCTCTCCCTATTCAGCAGCACTGTCTCTGTGAGTCTCTCTATCTCTCCCTATTCAGCAGCACTGTCTCTGTGAGTCTCTCTATCTCTCCCTATTCAGCAGCACTGTCTCTGTGAGTCTCTCTATCTCTCCCTATTCAGCAGCACTGTCTCTGTGAGTCTATCTCTCCCTATTCAGCAGCACTGTCTCCGTGAGTCTCTCTATCTCTCCCTATTCAGCAGCACTGTCTCTGTGAGTCTATCTCTCCCTATTCAGCAGCACTGTCTCTGTGAGTCTCTCTATCTCTCCCTATTCAGCAGCACTGTCTCTGTGAGTCTCTCTATCTCTCCTTATTCAGCAGCACTGTCTGTGAGTCTCTCTATCTCTCCCTATTCAGCAGCACTGTCTCTGTGAGTCTCTCTATCTCTCCCTATTCAGCAGCACTGTCTCTGTGAGTCTCTCTATCTCTCCTTATTCAGCAGCACTGTCTCTGTGAGTCTCTCTATCTCTCCCTATTCAGCAGCACTGTCTCTGTGAGTCTATCTCTCCCTATTCAGCAGCACTGTCTCCGTGAGTCTCTCTATCTCTCCCTATTCAGCAGCACTGTCTCTGTGAGTCTATCTCTCCCTATTCAGCAGCACTGTCTCCGTGAGTCTCTCTATCTCTCCCTATTCAGCAGCACTGTCTCTGTGAGTCTCTCTATCTCTCTTTATTCAGCAGCACTGTGAGTCTCTCTATCTTCCCTATTCAGCAGCACTGTCTCTGTGAGTCTCTCTATCTCTCCTTATTCAGCAGCACTGTCTCTGTGAGTCTCTCTATCTCTCCCTATTCAGCAGCACTGTCTCTGTGAGTCTCTCTATCTCTCCCTATTCAGCAGCACTGTGTATCACACAGCATAGCTATTTAAATGGGACACTAAGGGGCACACATTGCTCAACGACACCTGTCAGATTCTCTTATTGGGGGTTTATTTAGGCAGCTTTTTGGCATTTGTGTCAAATAGACGACACTAACATGATCTTAACATGGCCTTAATGGACACATTTGGACATATGAACATTGAATATTGTTGGCATTTTGCGCTGAATTGCAATGAGTGAGATACAGCCGAGCCCTTAATTTGTTTTATTTCCATTTACTACCCTACCTAAAAGCTCTCCTGGATGAAATGGTATTTGTTTTCCTTGACTGACAGTCTTTGTTAAGCACCTGAAACCAGATAAGCAGGTTTGATGCATGAAATAATGTAGGTTGCCGTATCGGAGTTTAAGACTTAAGTAGCTCCATAGTACAGACAGGTGTTGAGTATCTCTCCATGTAAGAAGCTTGCATATAGGGATTGTATTAACATTGCCTGCTGAAGAGTGCAGAGAAGTTTGTAAAGTAGTAGACACTTATGTTCCAGCAGGAACAAAATAATCAGCTCCGTGCTTTGTTCTGACACTTATGTCTGAGTGACAGTGAAGCCTGAAGGTTTGTTTGCATTTATAAGATGCAAACTATAATGGGAAGCAGTAAAGTGTTATGTTTGGTTGGATTACGATCGGCTACATTTTATGCAGCAGTGATAGTCCTATTATTCAGCAGTAGTACTCGTACCTTCCAACATGTTGATGGAGAAAGTAACACACTTCAGGCACTATATGAAAACATATACTTTCTCATGTCCTTCTACAGACTCTTATTTACATTCAGCTCAATATACAGACTTACAGTTGTGCCCAAAAGTTTACATACCCGGCAGAATTTTTGCTTTCTTGGCATTTTTTCAGAGAATATGAATGATGGCACCAAATCTTTTTCTCCACTCATTGTTAGTAGTTGGATGAAGCCATTTATTGTCAAACTACTGTGGTTTCTTTTTTTAAATCATAATGACAACCCAAAACATCCAAATGACCCTGATTAAAAGTTCACATACCCCATTTCTTAATACCGTGTTTTGCCCCCTCTAACATCAGTGACAGCTTGAAGTCTTTTGTGGTAGTTGTGAATAAGGCTCTTTATTTTCTTAGATGGTAAAGCTGCCCACTCTTCTTGGCAGAAAGCCTCCAGTTCCTGTAAATTCCTGGGCTGTCTAGCAAGAACTGCGCGCTTGAGATCTCCCCAGAGTGGCTCAATGATATTGAGGTCAGGAGACTGAGATGGCCACTCCAGAACCTTCACTTTGTTCTGCTGTAGCCAATGACAGGTCAACTTGGCCTTGTGTTTTAGATCGTTGTCATGTTGGAACGTCCAAGTATGTCCCATGCGCAGCTTCCAGTCTGATAAGTGCAAATTTGCCTCCAGTATTTGCTGATAATGCACTGCATTCATCTTTCCTTCAACTTTGACCAAGTTTCCTGTGCCTTTGTATCTCACACATCCCCAAAACATCAGCGATCCACCTCTGTGCTTTACAGTAGGAATGATGTTCCTTTCATCATAGGCCTTGTTGACCTCTCTCCAAATGTAACGTTTATGGTTGTGGTCAAAAAGTTCAATTTTGGTCTCATCACTCCAAATTACCTTGTTTCAGAAGTTTTGAGGCTTGTCTCTGTGCTGTTTTGCTAATTGTAGGCGAGATACTTTGTGGCATTTGCACAGTAATGGCTTTCTTCTGGCTACTCAACCATGCAGCCATTTTTCTTCAACTGCCTCCTTATTGTGCATCTTGAAACACCGCTAGTTTTCAGAGAGTCCTGTATTTCAACTGATGGTATTTGTGGGGGGTTTTTTGCATCACAAACAGTTTTCCTGGCAGTTGTGGATGACATTTTTGTTGGTCTACCTGACCGTGGTTTTGTTTTTACAGAGCCCCTGATTTTCCATTTGCTAATCACAGTTTGAATGTTGCTGACTGGCATTATCAATTCCTTGGATATCTTTTTGTATCCTTTCCCTGTTTTATACAGTTCAACTACCTTTTCTTGTAGATCCGTTTACAATTGTTTTGCTTTCCCCATGACTCACAATCCAGAAACATCAGTGGCTGGATGAAAGATGCAAGAGCCTGTCTGGATCCCAGAAACTCACTCAACTTTTATGCACACATACTGATTACAAGCAAACAGGTCACAGGTGAGGATGTTACCTTTAGTAGCCATTTAAACCCATTTGTGTCAGCTTCTGTGCATGTTATCAGGCCAAAATCACCAGGGTATGTAAATTTTTGATCAGGGTAATTTGGATGTTTTGGATATAAAAAGAGAAACCACAGTAGTTTGACAATAAATGGCTTCGCCCAACCCCTAACCAAGAGTGGAGAAAACGTTTTGGTGCTATCAATCATATTCTCTGAAAAAAGGCCAAGAAAGCAAAAATTCTGCCGGGGTATGTAAACTTTTGAGCACAACTGTATAAGCGCAAAGTATTCAACATTGTATTTCCACTTTAAGACCGGATTCTTGACCGATTATATAGCGAATTGGTTTAAAGTGAACCTGTCAGCAGAATTGCACTGAGTAACCTACAGATAGTGTCAGGTTAGCGCCATTATACTGATTAAAATGATACTTGGGTGATGAAATCCGTCTTGTGGTTGTTGTTTAATCTTTATGTGCAGTTTTCAGTTAATGATATGCTCTTGCTCGGGGGGGCCTGTGGGGGGGTTTATGTGGTGCTGTCATTAGGTATTCATCTATATGGCTTATGACAGGTCACTGATCCCTTAGTGACCTGCCCCCTATTTTACATACTGCATAGAATTGTGGTTTGAAAAAAGAATAAAATTCACACTCATCAGGCAGACGGTGGCGCCAGAGTTGTAGCATTAGAAGGTGGATAGTATGGCTGTTTTCATGTTATCTAGAAATATAGTTTTGTTGTAAAAAAATTCTTAATCAAAATTGCACCGGCGGCCACGCCTGCGCAGTAGCATCTATCGGAACGTAGTATCTATCTATCTATAATAGGTGATGTCACAGCTCCCCGCACAGTAACCCAAGCAAAGGTCACAGAGCATGCTCATAACAATCTTCAATAGAAATCACTTAGATGTTCTCTGGCTGCTTTTCTTTATGTCTTGACTATTATAAAGCACATTTCTGAAATGTTAAAAAATAGAGCAGCTGTTCGAGTAAGATGGTTGTCTCCATAATTATGTAAAGAAAATAGACAAAAACATCTACAGTCTGAATATACTGTAGAAATGGATCAGAAAAAAATTGCAGAACTAGGCTCAAATAATAATATACATTTGGGTAATACATTCCCATTAAAGATGCTCAGGTTTACTTAGGAAGCTTAAAAGATTAGGTTCGGGTCATGCTTATCTGTTATTTATTTTTCGTTTAGAGGTTTGACCCGTAACACAAGACTCTCTATAGTCGCAGACAAGTTTGTGGATGACGTCAAAACTGTTTGAACTGCTGAAACAGTTGCAAAGTCTAGTAAGGTTTTTAATATTTAGGCAATGTTATCTTGATATATGTCAGCCACAGGTATGACAACAGGACAGTCTTTTGGCATAAGAGTGAATATAAAGTGTATGATCATGTTAGATGGAAACATCAGATGAATCAGTGATGTAAACCCAGTTCAGTTCCTTTGCCACAGGTGTACAAAATCCTGACCCTCGCAATGTAGGTCTGCCTTTACAAACATTTGTACAGGAATGGCTGTTGCTAAAGAGCTCACTGAATTCGAATGTGGTACTAAGAGGATGACACTGTTTCAAAAAATTGATTTGTGAGATTTCTTCTCTCCTAAAAATTCCTCAATTATCCGTGAGGGACATTATTAAAAAGTGGAAGTATTTCGGAGCTGCAGCAACTAAGCATTAAAGTGGCAGACGATGTAAAGTTACAGAGCGGTGATGCCGAGCGCAGTGGCGTAAAGAGCGGCATTCTAAGTCGCCAATTGTCTGCCGACTTCATAAGTGCAGGGCTCCAAACCTCCTCTGACTTTACCATCAGCATCAAAAACTGTGCAACGTAATTTTCATGGCATAAGTTTCTATTGTCAAAGTTTTACTTCACCAGTACAATGTAAATCATGAGATGGTCTCTGGGGCATGGTAAATATGTTCTGTGGTGTGACAAATCATGCTTCTGACAATCTAATAGAGGAGTCTTGGCTGATGCCAAGAGAACATTACCTACCTGACTACATTGTGTAAATGGTAAAGTTTGGTAGAGGCAGGATAATGCTGTGGAGTTGTTTTTCAAGGGTTGGCTTAGTACCTTATTTCCAGTGAAGAGGAATCTTAATGCTTCAGCATAGCATGGTTTGGGGAAGGTGCTTTTCTTTTCTGGCATGACTCTTCCCAAGTGCACGAACCGAGGTCCATAAAACCATGGTTGGGTGAGAGTGGTGTGAAAGAGCTTGACTGGACCACACAGAGTCTTGACCTCAAGCCCATGGAACTAAAACATAGATTGTCCACCTTCAGTGTCTGACCTCACAAATGTTCTCCATGATAAACTGGTAAAAATTCTTAGAGAAAAAAACAAACAAAATCTTGTAGAAAAAACCCAAGGAGCGTGAAAGCTGTTACAGCTGCAAAGCAGTGGCCAGCTCCATAGTACTGCCTATAGATTTAGAATGGGATGTAATGAAAGCTCCTGCAGGTCTAATCTATTGGTGCCTCAATACTTTTGTTTCATATAATGTATATCTATACTGTGCTGATGGTTTGCAGCAATGTGTCAAGCGGTTGTAAAACTGTCTACCGGGCTGTGTTCAGCTCACCAAGCATTATCCAGACTAGATAACGATGTTGAAAAACTATAGCAGTATGAAGATCCTCGTGAGCAGTCTTACAATATAATGGATTCATGTTGTGATATCCAGCTCTGTAATATGGTGCCCATGGCCTTCTGTGGGCTTAGGCCGGGTTCACACTGCGTTCAGTGTCTCTGTTAAAAGGACTACGTTACACCGCAGAATAACGCGGTGTAACATAGTCCGTTAACGCTGCCATTGAATGCAATGTCGGACGCATGGGCGTGCGCTAGCGATGTGCCGTCATTGAGTGACGGACCCGAGATGCGGGCTGCAGCGTTTCCGGGTCCGTCACTGCTAGCGCTGTGCCAAAGTCAGCACTTGCGTTAGCGCAGTCCGTTTAACATATGCGTTGAACGGACTGCACTAACGCAATGTGAACCTAGCCTTATTCTGTGCCTCCATATACCTGCAATATACAAAGACCCAAACAGGTTTCCTAACATGGAATTCATATGAATACATGAGAAAAATTAAATTTTGCCATCCTGTAATTCACCCTTTATAATAGCGTTATATAGGTATACTGTACTCTTCTTTTTGTTGGTTTAGTGCTTTTCATGTTATATGGTAATTCTTTTTTTTATTTGATATTTTACATTCAATATCACAAATAATAGTGGTTTACAGGTTAGAATATGGGTACAAATAGCCACATGAGTCGGGAAATCTGATAACTGTTTTTATTTGTTTCTTTGTATTTTCTTTTCCCTTTTAGTATTTTTCTTGTTTAGTGTACACATGTTGTTGCTAGACTCAGGGCTACAGCTTTTATTACTGCTCCCTTGTGAGCGTCCTTTAGGAATAAGGTCACATTTAATTCCCTCTGTGAAGGATGCTGTTCAGGCCCATGTAAATTTCCTTGTCTGCCTAAGCTTTTTCCTCTCCAGCAGAGGAATATTCTCTGATATTAAAGTCGACTGCTGAGTAGAACGAGGATGATTTGTCATTATCAGGCCACAGGATAACATTTTCACTTTTCTGAAGGAATGCAATCCTCAGCTCTCCAACATGAAAAATGACAGTGGGAACAGTGGCCCAGTCACAAAGGATGATTTTTTTCTTCTCCTTTTCCTTGGCTGGCAGGACATTGTTAAACATTAGCACAAGAACAGTCTTCAGCCTTTGTGCCCTCCATGCCAGCTGTGCTGTGAGGGAGTTACCTCTTGGTTGGAAGTATAATAGAGATAATGAAACCAATCTTGTGAAAAAAAAACACAAGGTGTGAGGAGCGCAGGACATTTGTTTTGTGACAGGACATGTTCTGCTGTTATGGACCTTTCCTAAAGATGTGATCATATGCAGCTGCTTGACAAAGAGTTATAAAACCCATCACATAAAAACAAAGTTTATTCCAGTCCTTTGATGACATAATAGCCATTTGTTAAGAGTCTCAGATATCTGACACATATTTTTTTTACACAGTAAAGCAAGTTGGAAATGAAAAGTCCTAAAGTTAAAGATGACATATTTCCTTTGTATTTTAGGCAAAAAATATATATTTTCATCTTTTACATTTTAAAAATTACAAAAATGAAAATGGGCAATCGCAAAAGTTTGGGCACTCTGCATGGTTAGTACCTAGTAGCACCTCCTTTTGAAAATATCACAGCTTGTTGGAGGAATTTCATTCACTCTTCCTTGGAAAATTTTTCCAGTTCTGTGAGATTCTTGGGTCATCTTGCATGCACTTCTGTTTGGAGGTCTAGCTAGTTTGAGTTTGTGTATTGCCCTCCAGGCTTCTCCCGTCAGTTCCTGGATCACTTTGCCACCTGGGTTCCAAACTTTCTGTCCTGTGACTTTCTCACTCTCATCATGAGAGACTTTAACATCCTCAATGGTAATCCAATCTCTCCATCTGCCTACCACCTTTTATCGCTAACTTCCTCCTTCAACCTTTCACACCTTGCTAACTCTCCTACGCATGAAGACGGAAATACGCTGGATCTTCTCCCAGCTCTGCTTTTTAGTGTATAACTTTACTAACTCCCCCCCTTCCGCTCTCTGACGACAACATTCTTTCATTCTTTGTCAGTAACTGTCACTCCACTTTGTACACCCCCACTTTCCACACATATAGAAATATGCGTGATATTAACGCCCAGAAACTTGTGAAGAATTTTCAATCATCATTAACCCCAGTCTTGTTCCTCTCATGTCCTGACTCTGCAATGTGCCCTGAATGAAGCTGCATTGCCTCAACACAGATGGCGACAACCATTGTACACACTGCAAACACATTTTCTCCAGCAGTGCTCTAGGTGCGCCGGATGTCTGTGGAGAAAATCCAACCTGGTTGAAGATTTAATTCATTATAAGTTTATGCTTAAAAAAAATAATATTAAATTCAGCTTACCATTTGCTGTGCTTGGACTCCCTGATGCCAGCCCACGCCTCGCACGGATCAGGTTGAATAGCCATGATAATTAGAAAAAGGGAAAATGGTGTCTCTTTTGTTATAAGATTAGATCATGAGTAAGGTGCATGTCGAAACACTTTGATCTATCTTAGCAGTGTGCAGTGCCCGACAATATGAGTTTCTCATTTTTAAAGCTTCACAATAAAAGTTATTTTTTAACCACCCCTGCCTACCGCTGGATCCCTTTTTCTATTTATGCTTAGAACATATAACTCTGCCCTTCATTTCTCCAAACAAGTCTACTTCAACACCCTCGTTACCTCACTATGCAATAATCCTAAATGACTATTTATCACTTTTTACTCTCTCCTCAATCCAAGAGTGCAGGCCCCGACCGCCGATCCCAGCGCTGATGATCTGGCCAATTATTTCAAAGAAAAAATTGACCATATCCGGCAGGAAATTTTCTACCAATCCCCTAGCATTATGCACTGCATCTTGCTTACTTTCTGTCTTTGAACATGTCACACAAGAAAAAGTGACCAGGCTCCTTGCATCTTCTTCCTTGCCCTACTACTTATACCAGTGACCCTATTACCTGACATCTTTTCCAGTCCATTTCCCCGGCTGTCTCCACTCACTCACCTTACTAAAATATTTACTTCCTCCCTCCCATCTGGTATTTTTCCCTCCTGATTTAAACATACCAGTATATATCCATTACTTAAAAAACATCCCTCGACCAGAATTGCGCCGCTAACTACAGATTTGTCTCCAATCTTCCCTTTATCTCTAAACTCCTGGAACGCTTGGTCCACTCCCGTCTAATCCGATATCTATGAAACTGCCCTCACTAAAGTCTCAAATGATCTACTAACAGCTACACCTAATAGTCACTACTCAGTGCTGATTCTTCTGGATCTCTCTGCAGCATTTGACACTATGGATCACCAGCTCCTCCTCACAGTGCTCCGTTGTATTGGGCTCAAGGACACCGTTCTCTCCTGGTTCTTCCCCTACTGCTATGACCATTCCTTCACTGTATCTTTTGTTGGCTCCTCTTCCTCTCCCCTTCTCCTTACTGTCAGGCTTCAATCATAGGCCCCCTCCTCTTCTCCATTTTTTATTGACCTTATTGGACAAATAATCAGTAGATTTGGTTTTTAGTACCATCTCTATGCTGATGTCACCCAATTATACACATCATCTCCTGACATCAACCCTGCATTGCTACAAAATATCTGTGACTGCCTTTCCTCTGTCTCTAATATTATGTCCTCCCTCTATCTAAAATTAAATCTGTCAAAAACTGAACTCCTTGTGTTTCCTCCCTCTACTAGCCTACCTATGCCCAATATTGCCATTATTCCACCATTACTCTCCGGCAACATGCGCACTGTCTTGGTGTCCTATTTGATTAAGATCTTTCTTTCACTCCCCACATCTGATCATGTCACCTACACCTGAAAAACATCTCTAGAATTCAACCTTCTCTTACCTTTGACTCCGCAAAAACTCTTACTGAAGCTCTTATTCTACTTGTCTGGACTACTGCAACTCTTTACTAATCGGTCTCCCTCTTACCAAACTCTCCCCTCTGTCGTGAATGCAGCAACCAGGATCATATTTCTTTCTAACCACTATACTGTTGCCCCTACCCTGTGCCAGTCATTACACTGGTTGCCCATCTGATACAGAGTTCAATATAAACTTATCACACTCATTCTCAAAGCGTTTTGAGGTTCAGCACCACTCTACATCTCCTCGCTAGTCTAAGTCTACCACCCTACCAGTGCCCACTGTTCTGCTAATGACTTAAAACTAAAATCCTCAATAATACAAACCTCCCATTCCGGTCTATAAAACTTCTCACATGCTGTGTCAATTCTTTGGAATGCAGAATGCACTACCCAGGACAATTCCATTAATTCCCAAAAACACAGTTTTAAGTGTGGCCTAAAATGCATTTTTTTAGACTGGCTTATCTCCCCACCTCACTTTAAATAACTATCCCCATTTTGCCCATACAAAACTTTCTTCATAATCATTACCCTTGTAGCATCTGTCCGCACACTCTCTATGCAATTAGTAGCCCTATGTGTCTGTACTGTACACATATTGGCTGATGTGGTTCACCCGGGTTTGGCTTTTTACTTCTTTAGTTAACTGCAGTTAACTTGCTTGTCAATTTTCTTCAACCTTTCAGCTCTACTCTACTGATACAGATCTTCTCTTCCAGCCTGTGGATTCGACCATGTTTGTGTATCAAATGTGATATGTATTGAAGCTGCTGCTAGTAAGTTTATTTTCAATTTATTTGCATACTTTTCCTTTATAGTTGGTGATTGATTATATGCTGTATGTGGCATATTTTATAAGCCTTTAAACAACATACATTATTACTATCATATGAAAACAGCTCAGAGGTATGAGTTAAGGACAGTCAGGAGATTGTATATTATTATTAAATGTCTTCTGTTTGATTGGATAATGGATAGCAGGAATGGAGCTTTCCTACAGTGCTCAGTTTGCCATATTTATGACCAACTGGAACAGGAATTCCAGGGTGAATACCGCTGCTGCATATATGAATATGATGTCCACCTGGAAACTCATGTTAGAGATCTGGGGTAGAAAGATTCAAGACAAAACTGCAGAGGTGGTGAAACGCGCATCAAGGTGCTTGCTAGCAGACCATATACCCCATTCATCATGGCTACAGGTAGCTACACTTTAGATTTACTGTTACATGATCCCATTTGCCTTGATCCATGACCTGATATAACTAAGCACTTTATTTTGCTGCTATGACTTAATCCTATGGTCCTTTATTAAAATTGCTGAACTCCGAATACGTGATTCTCCTGGAAGTCTGTTTTACAATTCGAAAGTTCGGGGAGGAGAGAGACATTCCAGCTTCAAAGTTCGTGTCCCCATTGATTTCTATGGGGTTCAGGTTCTGGTTCAGTTCAGTTACAGTTCTGATACCCGAACCGAACATTGAGCTAAAGTTCGGTCGAACTCAATAAAACTGCCCTTTCATTGATACTTGGTACCAGTGACCACATTATTATTTCATTTTCTTCAAACTGTACAAAACATACTATTTCAGGGAGGGCAGAAACACTTAGGCCTGGAGAGGGTGCGTTGGAGTCAGACACTCCTGATTCTTAATTAATCAGGAATGTCTGAAGAGTGGCTTTTGCCTCAGTGTGCCTTGTCACAAATCTTACTTTCCTCTGGGACTGGAATAAAATTTGTTTGCACAGAGTATGCCGTACGCCATAGCTCATCTTGAACTAGATGAGTAGTGTCATGCCTTCATACCTCTCCCATTCCACCCCAGCTTCACCCATTTTGGTGGAGCACTGCAAAACTGACATGGAAATTCCAAAAGTTGCAAAATGTTTGTGCAACTTCAATTTACGCCCAAATCTATTGATTTATCAAAGTGTTTCATGCCCGAATTCTAGCAGAAACTTGAATGAAAATGCCAAAAGTCGCAACATTTTTGCACAACTCTGTGTTGTGCCAACATTTTGTAACTTTTTAAAGCAATGTACACCAGAATTCTGGTGAAATGGTTTTAATAAATCAGGGCCTAAGAATTTATGGTCAATCAGACTGCTAAATGTATTCCTATAGGAAGCAGTGCCACAGGCTGATCGCCTCCATGAAACGCTGCACTGATGCAGTAATTGATGCAAAAGAAGCCCTGACCAAGTATTGAGTACATTTACTGAACATACTAGGCCAACATTTTGTTTTTAAAATAATTTTTCAAGCTGGTGTTATAAAGTATTCTAACTAACTGAGATATTGACTTTTGGGTTTTCATTGGCTATAAGCCATAATCATTAATATTAACAGAAATAAACACTTGAACTAGATCACTCTGTTTATAATGACTGTATTTAATATATGAATTTCACTTTTTGTGTTGAAGAACTGAAATAAATTAACTTTTTGATGATATTCTAATCTAGTGAGAAACACTTGTAAGTACCGCTGTACAGTAGTTCCTGAAAATTGGTGAACCTTTCCATAAATTTGAACTAATATAAAATATTATATAAAACAAACCCTAGTCAAACAAGTGTGAAGGTGACATTATAGTCTGATGTTCTTAATCAATGGGATGACAATCAGGTGTTAGTAGATGACCTTTTATTTATAGAACAAGGATCTATAAAAGTCTGATCTTCACAACAATTTTTTGCAGAAGTTATTATGGTATGCTTGAGGTCTTTAAATGAAGAGTTGAAGATGTTAATTAGACTGGAGAAGGTTGCAAAATCATCTCTAATGAGTTTTAATTCCACGAATTCTCAGTTACACAGATTGTATACAAATTGACGATGTTCAAGACCGTACCGTTTCAAAATGACGGAACCTGAAAACCCATTTCTTCAGGAAAGCCTACAGCCTGCAATAACCATTCTGCCGCCTCACCAACCACCCGAGCTGCCGCCATGTCACCGACCACCCGAGCTGCCGCCATGTCACCGACCACCCGAGCTGCCGCCATGTCACCGACCACCCGAGCTGCCGCCATGTCACCGACCACCCGAGCTGCCGCCATGTCATCGACCACCCGAGCTGCCGCCATGTCACCGACCACCCGAGCTGCCGCCATGTCATCGACCACCCGAGCTGCCGCCATGTCACCGACCACCCGAGCTGCCGCCATGTCACCGACCACCCGAGCTGCCACCATGTCATTGACCACCCGAGCTGCCGCCATGTCACCGACCACCCGAGCTGCCACCATGTCATTGACCACCCGAGCTGCCGCCATGTCACCGACCACCCAAGCTGCCGCCACGACCACCCGAGCTGCCGCCTCGCCACCACCAGTGCTGCAGCACACCAACCTCCTGTCTCTTCCCCACTATCCTGAAGAATGTAAGTCCGCAAGGACAGGGTCCTCTCTCCTCTGTACCAGTCTGTCACTGTAAATTTGTTTACTGTTAACATGATATCTATAACCCTGTATGTAACCCCTTTTCACATGTACAGCACCATGGAATTAATGGTGCTATATAAATAAATAATAATAATAATAATAATTACTCTCCCTAATAGTGGTTGACCAAAGAAGTCACTCCAAGGGCAAGGTGTATGATAATCGGAAAGGTCACAAAGTATCCCAAGGTAACCTCCAAGCAACTAGAGGCTTTTCTCACATTAGCTAATGCTAATGTTCAGGAGTTGACCTTCAGGAGGACACTGAACAACAATGATGTGCATAGTAGAATTACAAGGAAAATGCCACTGCACTCCAGAAAGAACATTGTTGCTCACCTGTAGTTTTATGAAGATCACATGAACAAGCCAAAAACTATTGGAGCAAAGTCTTGTGTATATGCGAGTCCAAAATAGAGATTTTAGGTTTAAACGATAAGCAATATGTATTGATAAAGAAAAGTGCTGCATTACAGCATAAAAACTTCATAATATTTGTGAAACACAGTGGTGCTATATTCTCTGTTTGGCCCTGTTTTGTTGCATCTGGGCCAGGACAGTTTGTCTTTATTGATTGAACAATGAATACTGAATTACCCGTATTTTTCGCTTTGTAAGACGCTCCGGATTATAAAACACACCCCAAATTTTGAGGAGAAAAATTGGAAAAAACATTTAAATAAATTGGTAGTGCTTCTTATAATCCATGCATCTTATTGCTTACTGGGGGTTGTGGCTGCAGTGGATCAGGGTCCCTGCTGGAGACAGGAGTGAAGTGTTGCTGCAGACTGAGATGAGGAGGTGTGCAGGTGTCCTGTGCTGCAGGGGGGCTCCAGTGCTGCAAGGGTGTCTCTGGTGCTGCAAGGGTGCCTCCGATGCTGTGGGGGTGTCTCCGGTGCTGCGGGGGGCTCTGCCAACATTTTGTGAAAGGCCAGAGCCCCCCAGCAGTTCGTCCATGCTTTCTTATGCGGTGGACTTCAGGAAAGTGGCCACCGGGAGGCGGCGCATGCGCAGATGGAGATCTTGGGACCAAGGTCTCGAGAGATGAGATCTCAGCGCTGAAATCTCATCTCCCGAGATTCCGGTGGCCATTTTCCCGAAGTCCGTCGCACAGGAAAGCCTAGACCAACTGCCTTGGGGCTCTGGCCTTTCACAAAATGTCGCCAGAGCCCCCCAGAGCACCGGAGACTCCAGCATCATCCTGGGCAGTAGCAAACAACTGCGGCAGCAGCGGCAGACAACTGAGGCAGCAGTGGCGGACACCCCCTCATCCCAGCTTGTAACCGTAAGTGGTATATCCGCTTTGTAAGACGCACGCCCATTTCCCCCCCCAAATTTGTGGGAAATAAAGTGCATCTTACAAAGCACAAAGCAAAAAATACGGTATACTAGAAAATTGTAAAGGAAATGTCAGGCACCTGGTTATGGGTTGGATCTCAAAATAATATGGGTCATACAGCAAGGTAAAAACTCAAAGTACGCAAGTCGTTCTTCAAGAGAATGATTAAAGAAGTTAAAGCATTAGAATGTTCTTTTAAAGTCCTGACCTTCATCCTATAAAAAGGTTAAGAAAGGACCTGAAGCGAGCATTTCTTGGGAGAAGACCAAACAACATAATAGAGTTGTAAATATTTTGTAAGGAGGAATGGACTAAAATTTCTCCAAGCTGATGTGCAGGACTAATCAAAAATTACTGGAAGCATTTAGATGCAGTTATTGCTGTACAAGGAGGTCACAACAGATACTGAAAGTAAAGGTTCAAAATATATTTTCATTCACAAACAACAGCTATTCCTTTTTACATACAGTATTTGTTCGATTTAGTTACCTGTATTTACTTTTAGGATTTGTGTGATTTGATGTACAGTGGGGAAAAAAGTACATATTCAGCCAATAATTGTGCAAGTTCTCCTACTTAAAAAGATGAGAGATACCTGTAATTGAAATCATAGTTAGACCACAACTATGAGAGTCAAAATGAGAAAACAAACAAATGCAGAAAATCATGTTGTCTGATTTAGCAAGTAAAGTACTAAAGTATTACTCCAAGTTTATCTCCCAACCACTAAGTGTCTGACAGCCACCTTACAGGGGCCATTCATATGTCCGTGATTTTTCACAGACTGAGTGGATTAAAATCAGTCATGCAAGTCTATAAGTCTGTTAAAAACTCTGCCCATACTCAGATGCCATCTGAGCATTGTCTAATTTTCACGGATTAAAAAAATGCGTGACACTCTGACCACACTCCTATCAAAGGCTGATCAAAATAATTGTTCCATTTTTCTTGTACTTGAGAAAAAATGGACATCGGAATGAAGCCTAAATCTGCATTGCAGTCACATGTGGTCCAACCTTTCAGCCTTTAATTGATGTCCTCTTCAGATATATCTCTATTAAGTATTTGTTGATTTCCCAATTTTATTATTTCTTGTACTCAAGATGTGGGTACTGTGCTTCAATATAACCACTAATTATTGCATTGGTAAAATAAAAATCACAATTAACCTTAAAGCAGGAGTCAGTTGTATGGGCAGAAGTGAAAAGGTGAATTTGTTGCAGAGAAAAGTAATGAAACCAATGTGCACTATGCCAAGGTTAACAATCTTCTTTTATTTCTATTTTAAAGAAAAATTACCTAATACAGAAATATCACTGGGGTTGGTGAAGACTTACCC
Organism: Ranitomeya imitator; assembly: GCF_032444005.1. NCBI lineage: Eukaryota > Metazoa > Chordata > Amphibia > Anura > Dendrobatidae > Ranitomeya > Ranitomeya imitator. The sequence goes on along the minus strand of NC_091282.1, from coordinate 156,384,247 downwards.
AGGTCAAGGTAGGGGAAGAACAGTATTTTCATCACTGTCTGTCATGGGGTTGTACAGGTGAGAACCTGTAAAGTTATGGCTACAAGGTGATTTTTTTTTTTTAGATGGGCAGAAGATTGCCCATGTTTTTATTTATTTTCAAAAACCATCAATGTGCAAGTGCCATGCACTCCCACCATGGATGATATCTTGTGTGTATAGGGGCACTCATTTTGGAAAAGTGCTAAGTATTGTTCACAGCTGCTCCTTGAATTTCTCTTTTTCCAGGATTTTTTACTTATCTTTGTATTTTTTGCATTTTTTGCGGTATTTACCATCATATCTTGCATGGCATAGATTGTTCAGGACCTTGTATACTCAACACAGTTTACCTATGGGATCTAGTTTGCATATGCATTTTATTGTCTGTATCCATGTATGCATGTACTGTATTTGTACATTTGAGGATCTGGTGCATTATTTATGTATCTTGTGCTTTATGTATATTTTATACATTCTTATTATCTGGCTTTTGTTTAGGTTTACATGCTTTGCCTCCTATTTTGAATATATGCCCTAACATAAATGCCTAGGATCCTCAAAGGCAATATCATAAGTTGTTGGTATGTGGTTCTTGTTGGCCTAAATAGTTTTTTTTAAATGTTTTGAATCTGTTTTGTTCTCCCATGTGTTGTCCATAATGTTGTTATACAATTTCGTATATGGATCGCCCCCAGACACAGGGCCACGGGTTCCTCGGTACCGGTCCTTTCTGTCTCAGTTCTGGGGTTGTCACAGTGGCTGGACCCGGTCGTGACCCTGCTAAGGGGCGTCCAATAAAGGGTGATGGTGCGTAGAGCGAGGAATAACGAGGACACAGGGTTCAGTTTCTTTACCTTTTACTGAAGGTTTCAGGATCCTCAATCCAGGGCACTGTCAACAGGGCTGTCTGAGACCGGCTGGTCCGAAGGCACATCCAGAGTTCCCTTTGCAGGTGGAAATCAGTGTCTACCCACTAGCGCCTGTGTGTTGTAGTGCTTCCCTGCTGAGCATTCAGGATAGTCCTCACAACTTCTGTTCTCGTTCTTTCTAGATCTTTCTCTTCTCTGTCCCCCAGGTATGTTATGGCTAGGACGCACCTTCAGGACAGGTAGGCCTGGAGTTATTCTGGAACCCTAGTGTCGCCCCTCTCCCACGATTGTCTCCTATGTCCTTCTTAGGTGTTGTATGGTAGACAGCCAACCTTTAATTAACTGTCCTGCCGCTGTTTGAAGTAATGCGTGGAGACTGTTACTTCTTCGGTGCTCCGGCCACCGGCTATGCGCCTCAGTAAGATGTTGCCGTTCTCGGGGCACGACTCCTACTGGCTCTCCTTTGTGCTGATTTCGTTTCTCACTGTTCCACAATATCCTTCGCTTCGTGTCTCTTTCTCAGGATACCGCCGCAAGGTGGTGCAGGCGCGGTTCCGTAACAATCTGTCCTTTCGCTAGGTACCTGCCAGATTTCCCAGTTCTGACAGGTCCTCCCTGGAGCTCTCCCAGGCTTTGTTCTGCCTAACTTCCTGTCCGACCCCTAGTTTTACCAATGTGAGAAGTGGCCCAATAAATAAGCCTTTTGCTCCCCCTAGTGGCCGGAGTGTGAAGTGTAATGTGTGCTGGTGATACCTGGTCAGTAGAATCCCTTCAGTGCCATCAGACGTACCATCACTCCCCTTAGTGGCAGAGCGATGTTACTGCAACGACCAGATCTCTGGGGCGCTGCACTCCCCCCCGGTTAAATCCAGTACTCCCGGACTGGGAAAAGTTAATGTTAATAGAAAACACACAAAAATTCTTATATATATACTATGAACAAATAAGTATAACAGTGCTTTCCGTTATGGAAGGTAAGGACGCTTGAACGTTGCAAAAGATTGGTCATGCACAGTCCATGACTCCCAGTTCTGTATGTGCAACCATAGAATAGCAGGGACCCCGGGTAAACAAAGGGGCCCCTGTGAAAGTTTTGGAGTGATTCACTGTCCATCACACCATTGTCCATTTTTAACCTATAACACAGATATTTACACAAGCATTTTCAACCAAATAACAACTATCGTTAATATCGCCAAGGTCTATAACGAAGTGGAGTCTGATTCTTGGTGCTACGCGTGGACCTCCGCAGCGCAGGAGTTGCTACTGGCCTGACAGGACCCGCTACACTTGCTATAGCTAGTGTAGTGCACTGTCTTCTAGCTACACTTCTAGTGAGTCTGGGCAGCACTAGCATACTGGCGTCCTCAGTACTACCACTATTAGTGGTGGGCATGGCAGATTCACCGATGACGGAGGGAGGACCCGCTGGTTCGACCGTTGGCATCGCATCTTCTGGTGGGGTCGGCTGCGCTGGCGGATCCAGCTGCCCTGGCACCACATTTAGTTCTGGCGGTTTTGGTTGACGGAACGTTAGGACAGGTACCACAATGGCCTGATTTATTTGAGTCCAGGACTGGGGAAAATCGCCAAGAACAGTGTGTATCATCTTCTCTTCTTCCACGGGCGGAGAAGTCCTGGGATCTATTTCCCCATCTTTCAGCTTATCAGGGCATATTTTCAGGTGGTCTCGGGATATGGCCGCTGAGGTCTCTCCTCCGTCTTTACTGATGAGACAGACCTTTGTATTGTCGAAGTCGGAGAGGAGAATGGTATACGGTTCCGCTTCCCATTGATCATCAAGCTTGTGTAGTCTCCTCTTTATTTTTAGTACTTGCTCACCAGGTGCCAATGGAGCTGGTTGTAGTCCCTCTCTTGCTTCTGTCTGGCCTGAGCGAGACTCTTTTCCACAGATTCCTGTACTTTGCGGTACTTCTGCTGCCTCTCAGTATCCCAATCAGCATCTGGTGATATATCTTGGGGGGTCAGAACCCCCATGTCCAGATCGACGGGTAACTTGCTAGACCTTCCTCGCATCAGGTACACTGGGGTGCAGTTGGTGGAATTCACCGGGATGTGGTTGTACATGTCCACCAAGTCTGGTAACTTTGTAGGCCACAAGTTCCGCTCCTCTACAGGTAAGGTTTTCAGTAAGTCGATCACCACTTGGTTCATCTTCTCACACATCCCGTTGGTCTGTGGATGGTACGGCGTGGTTCTGATCTTCTTACACCCGTACAAATTGCAGAACTCCTGGAACACCTCCGCCTCAAATGCCGGCCCTTGATCGGTCAACACCTTCTCTGGTTACCCATGGGGTCGACAGAAGTACTGCTGGAAGGTTTTGGCCACCGTCCTAGCTGTCAGATCTTTGACTGGTACGACTACCAGGAATCTGGAATAGTGGTCCACAATGGTGAGCGTGTAGATATACCCTGACCGGCTAGGTGTTAGCTATACGTGATCCAGCGCGACCAACTCGAGCGGCCGTTTGGTGTTGATGGGCTGCAAGGGAGCCCGTTGGCTGTCACGATCCTTCCGGCATAGGCTACAGGGGCCACACTCTCGACACCACTTCTCGATGGCCTTCCTCATGCCGACCCAGTAAAACCTCCCACGGAGTAGCCTCTCCAGCTTCCTCCGTCCAAAGTGTCCTGCCACGTAGTGGTACGCTCCCAGGACCATGGGCACATCTTGTCTGGGGACTACAATCTGCCACACTAATTCATGGGAGCGAGGGTCGATGTTCCTTCGGCACAGCTTGCCATCGTGAAGAAACAGTTTGCCCTTCTCCTTCCACAACTGTAATGTCTCCGGTGGATCATCCGGGCCAGGATGCAAACCTGCCTGCGTCAGGAGCTCCTTACCCGACGGACCGCAGGGTCACCATCCTGGTTCTCTGTCCACCCGTGGTGGGGCAGGGGATTCAACGGGGCGCCCTGTTTGATTCTGCGCCTGTTCTCCACCTGATGGGAACACTGAGTTGCCTTGGGAGGATGGAAAGCGGGCAGCTCCACTTCTTCAAATGCTTCTGGGTCTTCCTCCGTTTCGGGTAGGTGAGGCATTCGGGACAATGCATCGGCATTTGCATTCTTGTGCCCCGCCCGGTACTTGATGGTGAAGTCGTAATTGGACAACCGGGCCATCCACCGCTGCTCCAAGGCGCCGAGTTTCGCTGTGTCCAAGTGCGTAAGTGGATTATTATCCGTGAAGGCGGTGAATTTCGCTGAGGCCAGATAGTGCCTGAACCTCTCCGTCATGACCCAAACGACTGCGAGGAACTCCAGCTTGAAGGAACTGTAGTTGTCTGGGTTCCTTTCAGTGGGGCGAAGCTTCCTGCTGGCATAAGCGATTACTCGTTCCTTACCCTTCTGGACCTGGGACAGCACCGCTCCCAGCCCCACGTTGCTGGCGTCCGTGTACAATACAAATGGTTGGTCGTATTCCGGGTAGGCTAGTGCTTCCTCTCCCGTTAATGACGATTTTAAGCAAGTGAACGATCCTTCCAGTCCGTCGTTCCAATCCAACGGGGTATTCTTACCCTTGGGTTTCTTGGGCTGGCCCACCAACAGGTCTTGCAAAGGCGCGGCCTTCTTGGTGAAGTCCTTGATAAACCTCCGTTAGTAACCCACCAACCCAAGGAACTGCCGGACCTCATGAATGTTACTGGGCTGCGGCCAGTCCTTGATCACCGTGACCTTGTCGGGGTCTGGGGCCACTCCTTCGGCACTCACCACATGGCCCAGGTACTGTACTTTGGGTTTGAGCAGATGGCATTTGGACGGTTTCACCTTTAAGCCAAAGTTGGACAGCGCTTCAAAGACCTCGGCCAGGTGCTTCAGATGGTCTTCATAGGTCTTAGAGAAGACAATGACATCGTCCAGATACAGCAGCACGGTCTCAAAGTTCTTGTGTCCCAAACAGCACTCCATCATCCTCTGGAACGTCCCCGGGGCATTACACAATCCGAAGGGTATGTAGTTGAACTCGCAGAGACCCATCGGCGTCGTGAAGGCTGTCTTTTCTTTGTCCGCCTCTGCCACGGGAACCTGCCAATACCCACTGGTGAGATCTAAAGTAGAGAAGTGATTAGCAGACTTTAACGCAGCCAAGGACTCCTCTATCCTAGGCAGGGGGTATGCGTCCTTATGTGTAATGCGGTTTAATTGCCTATAATCCACACACATCCTCATGGTGCCATCTTTCTTTCTAACGAGGACTAATGGAGCTGCCCAGGGGCTACAGCTGTCTCTCACTACCCCAGCCTCCTTTATCTCTCGCAACATGTCCTTGGCACACTGATAATTGCTGGGGGTACAGGACGGTATCTTTCTTTTACGGGCGGGTGATCTCCGGTGGGGATGTGATGTTGAATCCCTTTTACCCACCCGAAATCAAGGGGGTGTTTGCTGAATACCCGCTCACCCTGTAGGCCCCCTGTATCTGGTGAGATGGAGTAGCATCAGTGCCCACATGTAATTCTTGGCACCAATCTTTTGATTGCTCTGCAGAGCCGTTGTCCTCCGCCGACTTGGACGGAGCCAAGGGCCCGGGTGCCTGTATCACACTATTATTAACAGTAAACAGCTTGGCAAGTGTGACATATTTAGTTAGGTGGACTTCCTCCTTCCCGCAGTTAAGAACATGTATCGGCACCCTCCCCTTGCGGACGTCAACCACCCCTCTGGCTGTCAGGAGGGTATGCCTATTCTCCGAATACACAGGTTCTACCAGGGCCTGATAGTCTTTACCCCCGAGACCTATGGCTGCCCGACACCATATTAACATTTCACACCTGGGGTGTATTGCAATGGGGTTCGAATCACTCACTGTGACCCGGCCAATTTCACCACCAGTCAGCTCCACTTGCTGTCTCCGCATTAGAGCTCTGATTTCTTTCTGTAAGGCACGTTGTTCACTGTGACCAGCTGTCTCTGCTACTTGCTGCAACAAAACAATAACTTATGCAAGACAATTTTCTATGACATTAGTACCGATGGTCATCATGGGGTTACGTTCACGCCGGTCAATATCAACAATGACAATTCCTTGGGCCTCCAAATCTACCCGCCCCACCTTAATAGTGACCTCTTTATATCCCACTTGCGGCAGTGGCTGACCATTGCTAGCTATTATGGTGAAATCATCATCAGGGGCACGGGTGATGTCAGTGTCCTCCCAATAACGCCTATAAAGAATGTAGGGCATAGTTGTCACCTGGGAACCACTGTCCAGCAAAGCGTTCATGGGGATACCGTCGATCATGATGGGGAGAACAGGATGCCCCCCGACGTATTTGGCTCTCCAATTTTGCAGGCCTGAGCGTTCTACTCCTGGGGGTTGGCCCTTGGCCCCAGGGGTTGCTCGTTTAACTGACAGTACCTTGCAAGATGGCCCACCTGATGGCAGCGGCGGCAGATAGGTCGTCCATCCTGATGAAAACGATCGTCGTCTCTGCCTCTGGTCGATGGAACCCTCCTTGGTCGTTGCCAGGGGACATCCTCCGGTCTGGAAGCCAGCTGGATCTTCTCCTTGGGGGCATCCTGTAGGGACTGGACGGTCCGGGCTAGGGCAGCAACGCTCCTGGTCAGTTCCTGTACCTGGAGGCGCAGTCCTGCAGGGGAGTCGTCGTCCAGGATCTGGGCATCGGCCTCGGCAGAGACAGGTGCGTCCTGCGCCACCTCCTGGTGGTATGTGAGGGCTTGCCGCCTGGGAAGTGTGGCACGGCTGGGCTGCCGCTCCGGTAGCGCCTGGATAGCTTTATCTTTGAATTGTACGAAAGTCAGATCTGGATTCTGCATGGCCAGGAAGTGTAGCTGGGCCCTCTGGTTACTGCACAGGAGCCCCTCGATGAACCGCTCTTTCAGGAGTTTATCTTCATCTTGCATGCTGTTTGGGTCACTTTGCTTGATGGCCCGCAGCGCCTCCTGCAGATTAAGGGCATAGTCCCGTAAGCTATCCTGCGGCCGCTGCTTGCACCCATAGAATGTCAATTTAATTTCAGTAGCGGTGCGGGTGTCAAAGGTGGCCTTAAGCTTGGCAAATACTTGTTGCGCAGTTTTCTTGTCCGCAGCGGGCCAGGACTTAACTTCCCTCAATGCCGCTCCAAAGAGTTGGCCGATTATCATATGAACCTTCTGAGGCTCCGTCAAGGGATAAAACTCGAGCAGGCTACAAATCCCTTCTTTAAAGTCAGTTAACGTATGAGCTTCTCCAAAGTATCGTGGGAGCCAGGCGGCCCCTGGTAGGTACGGCATAGAGAAGGGCATTATGGTTGCTGTAGCCGCGGCACTATCCGGCTGGTTGGTGGGAGCGGTAAGCCCCGCGGCCTCTAGCGGTGATACCGGGTTTGTGGCTGTGCTTACTGCGGAATCCGGAAGTCCTTCCGAGTCTGCAGCTGTGGCCGCCGCCTCCGCTCCTCCGGGATCCGACATGGCCGTTCCTCCCCCTTGCTAATCTGTCGGGGTCGGGGTTCTCTTTCTGGGGTCGGCGCCTCACCGCGTCTTCCGCTCCGCGCACTTTTCCAGCCGGCTCCACCCATGAAGCTATGGCTCCTCCCTTTGCGCTCCACACGGCGCGGCAATGGCGGGTTTTTGGCGGCAAATAGCGGTACACAGTCTTTGCAATAAGTCACAGTTCAATCACAGTTCCAAGGCACACATGACCTGATTCTTCAGGCTTAAGTACAATCCTGTTCATGACGCCAAGTTGGATCGCCCCCAGACACAGGGCCACGGGTTCCTCGGTACCGGTCCTTTCTGTTTCAGTTCTGGGGTTGTCACGGTGGCTGGACCCGGTCGTGACCCTGCTAAGGGGCATCCAATAAAGGGTGATGGTGCGTAGAGCGAGGAATAACGAGGACACAGGGTTCAGTTTCTTTACCTTTTACTGAAGGTTTCAGGATCCTCAATCCAGGGCACTGTCAACAGGGCTGTCTGAGACCGGCCGGTCCGAAGGCACATCCAGAGTTCCCTTTGCAGGTGGAAATCAGTGTCTACCCACTAGCGCCTGTGTGTTGTAGTGCTTCCCTGCTGAGCATTCAGGATAGTCCTCACAACTTCTGTTCTCGTTCTTTCTAGATCTTTCTCTTCTCTGTCCCCCAGGTATGTTATGGCTAGGACGCACCTTCTGGACAGGTAGGCCTGGAGTTATTCTGGAACCCTAGTGTCGCCCCTCTCCCACGATTGCCTCCTATGTCCTTCCTAGGTGTTGTATGGTAGACAGCCAACCTTTAATTAACTGTCCTGCCGCTGTTTGAAGTAATGCGTGGAGACTGTTACTTCTTCGGTGCTCCGGCCACCGGCTATGCGCCTCAGTAAGATGTTGCCGTTCTCGGGGCACGACTCCTACTGGCTCTCCTTTGTGCTGATTTCGTTTCTCACTGTTCCACAATATCCTTCGCTTCGTGTCTCTTTGTTAGGATACTGCCGCAAGGTGGTGCAGGCGCGGTTCCGTAACAATCTGTCCTTTCGCTAGGTACCTGCCAGATTTCCCAGTTCTGACAGGTCCTCCCTGGAGCTCTCCCAGGCTTCGTTCTGCCTAACTTCCTTTCCGACCCCTAGTTTTACCAATGTGAGAAGTGGCCCAATAAATAAGCCTTTTGCTCCCCCTAGTGGCCGGAGTGTGAAGTGTAATGTGTGCTGGTGATACCTGGTCAGTAGAATCCCTTCAGTGCGATCAGACGTACCATCACTCCCCTTAGTGGCAGAGCGATGTTACTGCAACGACCAGATCTCTGGGTCGCTGCATATATTTTTGGGGTGATCACTGTTTTTGCATACTTCTTTTCTCCTGCTTTTCTAAGTGACCTCTCTTCCTGGCCATGACACCGGAGAATCCCCATAGCACTAAGTGTATGCTCTGGGAGGATTCACAAGTCTGCAGTCACAGAGAGTGGCTGCAGATCTGTCATTTGAAACAAGACAACCCTTCACAACATATGACATACTTATATTTGTTGATAAGGAAAAGTGTCCTCAATTGTAGACATTGTTTTAATAAATATCAAGATCGGTCTGCAACTTTGTCCAGGTTTTTTATTTTGTCCCTCTGTGTATTTGAGTTTGACATACTTAATGTAAAAAAGAAATTGCATAATTGGTTAATTTGACCTTATCCCCTTCACGACCTATGACTTATAGGTATGTCATAGATCATGTCCCCACACTACATGCGGGTTCCGGTGCTGACCCCTGTGTGTTTTCCGGCACATGTCAGCTGATTTTAATCACGATCCACCCGCAGCTGTTAACATCAATCTCTGACAGCGGCATTTAACATGCTCGCGCCCATCGGCGCCCATGTCACATGACTGAGGGTCGCCGATGGGTTGGCATGACAATCCAGGGTCTGCAGGAGACCCCTGTAGTTGTCATTGCCAGATTGCTATGAGTGCCGCCCTGTGGCCAATACTCATAGCAGATGATTATTTTAGCTACACATAGCAGTGCTTCAGCCCAGCTATGTGTAGCACAAGTGATTGGATGATTGCAGCTTCTAGTCTCCCATGGAGACTACTGAAGCCAGTGAAAGTTTAAATAAAAATGTTTTAAAAAATTTATCAAATGTAAAAGTTCAAATCATCCACCATTCAAAATAAAATAGTAAAATAAGAAATACAGATATTTGGTAATGCCAAGTTCAAAAATGCCCAATCTATCAAAATATAAAAAACGTTAATCCGATTGGTAAACGGCGTAGCAAGAAAAAAAAATCCAAACGCCTGAAATACTTTTTTTGGTCGCCAAAACTTTGCAGTAATAAAATGCAATACCAGGCAATCAAAACATTGGATCTACACCAAAATGCTATCAATAAAAACGTCAGCTTGGCGCACAAAAATAAGCCCTCACCCAGATCCTGAAAAATGGAGACGCTACTGGTCTCAAAAATTGCACCGTTTTTATTTTATTTTTCTTTGCAAACTTTGGATTTTTTTCACCACTTAAATAAAACAGAACCTAAACATGTTTGGTATCGGTGAACTTGTAAAGACCCGTAGAATCATAATGGCAGGTGAGTTTTAGCATTTAGTGAACATGGTAAAAAAAATTAAGATTGTGGAATTGCACTTTTTTTGCAGTTTCACCTCAATTTGAATTTTCTTCTGGTTTTCCAATACACAATATGGTGTAGCTTAAAAGTACAACACGTCCCGCAAAAACAAGCCCTCACTTGGCCATATTAACAAAAAAAAATTATGGCTCTGGGAAAACATCAAGCAAAAAACGTAAAAGCAAAAATGGAAAGCCCCAAGGTCGTGAAGGGGTTACAGGGTTTTCTGATCTCTTGCTATGTCTGCAGTCACATCACCCAACGCTCAATCATCACGTCACGTGTTGGTATTTTCCGGTGTCTGCGGTAATTTTCATGCCGACAAAACATGCACGACCTCACTCATTACAAGTGAATTGAGCGAGGCCATGCTCGTCAAGTTGTAATGTGGCCTGAAGTATGAAAATCGCATACTTGAAGTCACATGACTGCCCAGTCTCACCGAAGACACCAGAGAGTCCTGACAGACTGTGTTTCGTGTGATATGAGGATTCAGAAGTCTGTAGTCACATAGTGACTGCAGACTTTGCGCAAAAAACCTCACAACCCCTTTAAGAAAAGGGATGAAAGTTTTTAAATGAAGATCTTTCAGACAATGTCATTAACATTGTTTAATAAGGGGAGACAGTCTGGATCATTTAGAAAGAACTGCCATAACAAGATTTTTTTTTTCAAATTCAGTTTTTCTGAGAAAAAGAAAGAAGAGAACATTTCTGAGAACAGAAAATGAGCAATCTGTACAAAAAAAGGAAATAAGAAAAAAAAAAACATGAAATGACAATGCTAATGGATCCCTTAATGCTTACTAGTGTTTTCCAGCAGCACATAACCCATGATGCAGCCGTCATCACCTCATGTTAAATGGAATATTGCACAATGTCAGCAGATTTGCTGACATAACGATTATTGCAAACCTATATTTCCTTTGGATGGAAATGGAAGCATTGAAGAGATGACTGTTTCCTTAGACATCTCTATCAGAGAGGATATACTGCTATACTACACCAATATTACGTGTTAAATACTCATTTTTTTTTGCAAGTACGACATCATGTCTGACTCTTATCCCCCTCCATTAAATTTAGTGCATGCCCTCCATGGTTCATTATTGTGCATTTATGTAGACACAGTAAATATGGTGTCATTTAAGGCTGAGGCGTGCCAGAATATCAAGCGTAATGCTTACATTAAAGGGAACCTGTCACTCCGAAATTCGCGGGTGAGGTAAGCCCACCGGCATCAGGGGCTTATCTACAGCATTCTGTAATGCTGTAGATAAGCCCCCGATGTTACCTGAAAGAGGAGAAAAAGACGTTAGATTATACTCACCCAGGGGCGGTCCCGCTGCTGGTCAGGTCAGATGGGTGTCTCCGGTCCGCTGCGGCGCCTCCCATCTTCATTACAAGACGTCCTCTTCTGATCTTCAGCCACGGCTCCGGCGCAGGCGTACTTTGCTCTGCCCTGTTGAGGGCAGACAAAGTACTGCAGTGCGCAGGCTCCGGGCCTCTGACCTTTCCGGCGCCTGCGCACTGCAGTACTATCGTCTGCCCTCAACAGGGCAGAGCAAAGTACGCCTGCGCCGGAGCCGTGGCTGAAGATCAGAAGAGGACGTCTTGTAATGAAGATGGGAGGCGCCACAGCGGACTGTAGACGCCCGTTTGACCTGACCAGCAGCGGGACCGCCCCTGGGTGAGTATAATCTAACATCTTTTTCTCCTCTTTCAGGTAACATCGGGGGCTTATCTACAGCATTACAGAATGCTGTAGATAAGCCCCTGATGCCGGTGGGCTTACCTCACCCGCGATTTTCAGGGTGAAAGGTTCCCTTTAACATGACATGAGATCTCAAGGCTACTCATTAGGCCTCGATGTGTCTAATGGCAGCATGTAAATGGCTTCTATCTCCGATGTACAAACCTGTAATGTGCGAGGCCTTATTCACATATTTGACACCCACTAAACCCCCACTCCTAGGTCTCCGATATCTATTCGTTCTATGCGTTGCTGCAGTCCTGAGCGAGCTCTGCGCAACAACTTATGAAACAGTTTCCATGTGTTGTGCACGACTGTGTGTTAATTAGCAGAAATAGATTATCCCCCGGTGTGACAGTGTTTGTGGCGACTTTTACTGCATCTGGAGTGCTGGGAAATTCATGTTTATTTTCATGTATTGAGGCAAAGTCTCAGTGTGGCTTCCAGTTATCACCTCAGGGGTGTTTGCATGGGCTAATTCCGCTAGATTTCATGATCACCTCCAAGCACACCGTACTGTGGAGACGCCTGGGTTCCGGAATGTCACAGTGCAGCCAGTTTGTCACCGCAGATGGGGTCACAGTCAGATTTTCATCAAAAGAAATTCAGTGCTCTCTCATGTTTGCTTGCGTTTTACGCAGAGAACGAATTAGACTTTTGTTTGCATACATTGCCTCATTATCCGAGATGTTTAGAGATCTTCCTGCTGATAAGAACAAGGCTATTATGACTTCTGGCTTATGCATTATTGAATTGCTAGAAATCTGCACAGCCTAAGCCTTAGCAAATTTAATTCCTTTCTGCTGTCTGTACTTAGTCCTTGACGCCAGAAAAATGTAGCAGCAACTGTAAGAACGCCCCCTGCAGATGTGTTTGGATAATGATTTGCCCATTATTACCTAAATATCTAAAAACTAAATATTTATGTTTATTTCACATTATTAGATAAAAAGCCTTTTTTGTTTACGATTATTTGTAGGACTGATCGTTCCCAGTCATTGCCCAGAGGCGGCAAGTTCAGGAGGCAAATAATCAGCAATAATTTGATTGATTGTCACTGGTAACAGCTTTTATAGTGTACTTATAATCATATATTCATGCTTGTAAATAGGGGAGGAGCTGCCAACAATAAAGGGATCAGTTTCCCCAAACATCCAGAGGAGTCTGGCCTCAGACTCTATAGTCAGGTTTCCTTGGGCCTGATTGACCTCCTCTTCACTTGCCACATCATCTGTACAAGTAAGGAGGCCTGACTGTTTTGTGTAAAGTTATGCTCCTACCCGACTCGTCCTATGTCTTTTGTATATCATGAATGACTGAAATATAAATGGCAATGCATGAATAGGGCTCTAATTGTAAATCATTATGGTGTTGGTTTGGGACACTTTTGACAAGCTCCCTTTAAACAAGCCTTTAGACGCCTTTACGACGCCCATATATATTGGGATGAAAGAGCCATTAAATGTGCCTGTGGGTCTGCCATTTCACTCCCACCATATGGTTTTGGGGCAGTTTTGATGTTTTCAACCTATCATTTTTTCTACAGGCAGGTAACCTGCCAGCAACTTACAGCACTTTCCCCAGACATGAATGCTGGACTTTGCAGCCCTTTTACTTGGTCGGATTAGCAGCCTGCAAAGAGTGCTGGGTGACAATATAGCACATTGATCAGCCCTCATTTAATGACATTTGCCTCACATGTTGCATCTATCATGAAGCTTTCATATGATGCCCTTTGCATTATTGATAGCTCATACAAAGTCTTTTACATTATTGTATTTGCAATCAGCAAAGATCAAGCGAATTATAAATGATCATTCGCTTGCTGAACTTGTCCATAATGGGCAATGATTAGGAACAATCATTTAGGCAATAATAGGCCTATTAGAAAAGTGCTTAAAGGAGTTATCTAGGAGTAGAAAAAAATGAACATCTACAAGAAATGTTATTGAAAATAAATAGCTAAATACATCTAATCAGCAAATCATAATCAGTTTGCCTTGAGAGGTAATAACTATAGAATTAAAATGGCCATCACCTTGTCTGACAGAATAATAGGACAGAAGTCTGTGAGTGTGTTCAGTAGCAAGCTCCTTTGCAATGATTTTCAAATGCTCTCCACCCTCCTGTCAAGATCACACCTCACCACCTGCACGCTTGACCCGCTCCCATCCCACCTCATCCCTAACCTTTCCACGGTCTTCATCCCAACCCTAACACACCTCTTCAACCTCTCACTCACAACAGGTGTCTTTCCCTCATCCTTCAAGCATGCCAAGATCACACCCATCCTCAAAAAGCCCTCCCTCGACCCATCCTCTGTGTCTAGCTATCGCCCAATATCTCTTCTCCCTTATGCCTCCAAATTGCTGGAGCAACATATCCATCTTGAACTGTCCTCCCACTTCTCCTCCTGCTCCCTCTTTGATCGGTTACAATCAGGCTTCCGTTCCCATCACTCAACTGAAACTGCCCTAACTAAAGTCACCAATGACCTACTAACTGCCAGGAGCAAGCGACACTACTCTGTCCTCCTTCTCCTGGACTTGTCTTCTGCCTTTGACACTGTAGACCACTCCCTTTTGCTACAAATCCTCTCATCCCTTGGCATCACAGACTTGGCCCTTTCCTGGATCTCGTCATATCTGACAGACCGAACATTCAGTGTCTCCCTCCCCCACACCACCTCCTCACTTCGCCCCTTGTCAGTCGGTGTTCCTCAAGGCTCTGTTCTAGGACCCCTACTCTTCTCCATCTACACTTTCGGCCTGGGACAGCTCATAGAATCCCACGGTATGCAGTACCATCTCTACGCTGACGACACGCAGATCTACCTCTCCGGACCTGACCTCTCCTCCTTGCTTACCAAAATCCCGCACTGTCTGTCTGCCATTTCAGCCTTCTTTTCTGCTCGCTTTCTACAACTGAACATGGACAAAACAGAATTCATCATCTTTCCCCCATCTCACTCTACCCCTCCACCAGACCTATCCATCAATATCAATGGCTGCTCACTATCCCCAGTCCCACACGCCCGGTGCCTCGGGGTGATCCTCGACTCTGCCCTCTCTTTCAAGCCACATATCCAAGCCCTTGCCTCCTCCTGTCATCTCAAACTCAAAAATATTTCCCGGATCCGTGCTTTCCTTGACCGCAACACTGCAAAAACGCTAGTGCATGCCCTTATCATCTCCCGCCTCGGCTACTGCAACCTCCTACTCTCTGGACTCCCCTCTAGCACTCTGGCACCACTCCAATCCATCCTACACTCTGCTGCCCGACTAATCCACCTGTCCCCCCGCTATTCCCCAGCCTCTCCCCTGTGTCAAGCCCTTCACTGGCTTCCTATCGCCCAGAGACTCCAGTTCAAAACCCTCACACTGACATACAAAGCCATCCACAACCTGTCTCCTCCATACATCTGTGACATGGTCTCCCGGTACCTACCTACACGCGACCTCCGATCCTCCCAAGACCTCCTTCTCTACTCCCCTCTCATCTCTTCTTCCCATAACCGCATCCAAGACTTCTCCCGTGCTTCCCCCATACTCTGGAACTCTCTACCCCAACACATCAGACTTGCGCCTACCATAGAAACCTTCAAAAAGAACCTGAAGACTCATCTCTTCCGACAAGCCTACAGCCTGCAGTGATCCTCAACCTACTGAACAGCCGCACAGCCAGCTCTTCCCTCTCCTAGTGTATCCTCACCCACCCCCTGCAGACTGTGAGCCCTCGCGGGCAGGGTCTTCCCTCCTTATGTACTCGTGTGCCTTGTTATCTGCTCATGTTTAATGTATTTGTCTATATTTGCCCCATATTCACATGTAAAGCGCCATGGAATAAATGGCGCTATAAAAATGTATAATAATAATAATAAAAATGCCTTTATTGTTATTTGGAAAGACAGAGCACACAGCAGTGTGAGCAGCCTCTTCTTACCTCAGCACCCCTGGTATCTCCAGTATTAGATCAGGATGGCAGGATGGACAGCAATGTGGGCAGACTCTTCTTACCTCAGCACCCCTGGTATCTCCAGTATTAGATCAGGAAGACATGGCGGACAGCAGTGTGTACAGTCTCTTCTTACTTCAGCAACCCTGGTATCTCCAGTATTAGATCAGGAAGACAGGGTGGACAGCAATGTGACAAGACTCATCTTACCTCAGCACCCCTGCTTTCTGCAGTATTAGATCAGAAACACATGGCGGACAGTAGTGTGAGAAGCCTCTTCTTACCTCAGTGTCCCTGGTATCTCCAGTACTAGATCAGGAAGGCAGGGTGGACAGCAATGTGGGCAGACTCTTCTTACCTCAGCACCCCTACTAACTCCAATATTAGATCTGAAAGACATGGTGGACAGCAGTGTGAGCAGCCTCTTCTTACCTCAGCACCCCTGGTATCTCCAGTATTAGATCAGGATGGCAGGATGGACAGCAATGTGGGCAGACTCTTCTTACCTCAGCGCCCCTGGTATCTCCAGTATTAGATCAGGATGGCAGGATGGACAGCAATGTGGGCAGACTCTTCTTACCTCAGCACCCCTGGTATCTCCAGTATTAGATCAGGAAGACATGGCGGACAGCAGTGTGTACAGTCTCTTCTTACTTCAGCAACCCTGGTATCTCCAGTATTAGATCAGGAAGACAGGGTGGATAGCAATGTGACAAGACTCATCTTACCTCAGCACCCCTGCTTTCTGCAGTATTAGATCAGAAACACATGGCGGACAGTAGTGTGAGAAGCCTCTTCTTACCTCAGTGTCCCTGGTATCTCCAGTACTAGATCAGGAAGGCAGGGTGGACAGCAATGTGGGCAGACTCTTCTTACCTCAGCACCCCTGCTTTCTGCAGTATTAGATCAGAAACACATGGCGGACAGTAGTGTGAGAAGCCTCTTCTTACCTCAGTGTCCCTGGTATCTCCAGTACTAGATCAGGAAGGCAGGGTGGACAGCAATGTGGGCAGACTCTTCTTACCTCAGCACCCCTACTAACTCCAATATTAGATCTGAAAGACATGGTGGACAGCAGTGTGAGCAGCCTCTTCTTACCTCAGCACCCCTGGTATCTCCAGTATTAGATCAGTTTGACAGGGTGGACAGCAATGTCAGCAGCCTCTTCATTCCTCAGCACCCCTGGTATCTTCAGTATTTGTGGAGTACATCTTCCTACATAGGAATGAGGGTGGAGTTTCCTATTACACATGCTCACAGACACCTCTCCTAACATTCTAGGACAGGTTTCTCTCAGTGAAACAAGGTGTCCATTTTAATATTTCAATGATTAACTGCCTAAACAAAACAGTTGTGATTTGCCAATTAAATGTATTTAGGAATTTATTGATAATGATATTTCTTAATTTATTTTGTTATTTTCTATTCAAAGAGAATCCCTTGAACATACAATTTACAATTATCTCACTTAGGCCTGAGTCACACTAGACCGTAATACGGACAAGTGCTATGCGATTAAACATCGCATAGCACTCAGCCCAATGTTATTCTATGGGCAGCTCATGTCATCCGTTGTTTTCTCAGCCGTATTCAGGATCCAAGTGAAATCGCAGCATGCTGCGATTGTCAGCGTATCTCGGCCGAGAATCGCCAATGCAAGTCTATGGGTGCGAGAAAAAAATGGATTACACATGGACCAACAGTGTGACTTGCGAGAAATACGCACCGGTGTTCTATAGAAAAGCCAGCAATTCAGTGCGGTGTACAGTAAAATCACACTGACAGGTTAGAATAGAACAGATAAAATTAATGTATCCACATAGTATAGGAAAAAAAAATATATATATATATACATATATATATATATATATATACATATGTCAGTGAGACACATATATATTTATATTTCATACAGCGCTAGATAGCATAAAAGCCGGTAATTCAATTGCCGGCTTTTGCTATCTCCTTCCCAAACCCGACAGGATATGAGACATGGTTTATATACAGTAAACCATCTCATATCCCTTTATTTTTTTTACATATTACTTACTACTAATGTTAGAAGTGTCTGTGCAAAATGTGGGGCCTCTAGCTGTTAAAATAAAGGGTTAAATCACGGAAAAAACTGGCGTGGGCTCCCGCGCAATTTTCTCTGCCAGAGTGGGAAAGGCAGTGACTGAGGGCAGATATTAATAGCCTAGAGAGGGACCACGATTATTGGCCCCCCTGGCTAAAAACATCTGCCCCCAGCCACCCCAGAAAAGGCACATCTGGAAGATGCGCCTATTCTAGCACTTAGCCTCTCTCTTCCCATTCCCGTGTAGCGGTAGGATATGGGGTAATGAAGGGTTAATGTCACCTTGCTATTGTAAGGTGACATTAAGACAAGTTAATAATAGAGAGGTATCAATAAGACACATATCCATTATTAATCCTATATTAATAAAGGGTTAAAAAACACACACACATTATGAAAAAAGTATTTTAATAAAATAAAGGCACAGGGTGTTGTAATATGTTTATTAAACGCTCAATCCAACTGACGACCCTTGTCTTATGTAAAAAAGGTTAAAAAAAACCAAACAACAATATCCCATACCTCTCCGGAGCTCAGTCATGTCCCACGCTGTAAATCCATCTGCAGGGGTTAAATAATTTTACAAGCAGGAGCCTGCTAATGCAGCTGTGCGCATGCCTGTAAAAACTGGTGAATGAATGGAAAGCAGGGGACCATAGCTACCTAGACTTGTGGTGCTGCGCCCCCTGCTGGCATAACCTCATATGAACTCGAGCGTGGGAATTATTCTGAATATTTTTCAATACTTTTTTCCTAATGTGTGTGCTTTTTTAACCCTTTATTAATATAGGATTAATAATGGAGAGGTGTATTATTGACACCTCTCCATTATTAACCTGGCTTAATGTCCTTAACCTTACAATAGCAAGGTGACATTAACCCCTTATTACCCCATATCCCACCACTACTTGGGAGTTGGAAGAGAGGGGCTAAGTGCCAGAAAATCGCATCCTCGCATTGAATACAGATCACTGTTCAGGAAATTTTCTGCTTATCTCGGCCATAAAAAACGGACCGTATTTTTATACGTTGTGTGTGACTCCGGCCTTAAATATAGTGTGGTAATTGTTCTATTAGATATTCTCTTTTTCATAATTATGAGGTTTCCACAACCGTGTGTTTGAAATTTCCAGCATAGGGTATGATATGACAAATGCAACTGGTATCAGATAGAGACTTTCCTTATACTATCAATATTTATAATAAAAAACATAAAAAGTAATTAGCTATGTTACTGTTTTGTTTTTTACTTTGTTTTTTTTTTTATCCTAGATCACACATTTATAGATGATTTCACTAAATGTATATTACATTATGTTTGCCAATTTCATTAAGTGACTAAAATATAAATACATGATGGCCCATACAAAAATGGAAATACAAACAAAAATAATTTTTTTTTTTTACAAATTTCGGGATTTTTTTCACCACTAAAATAATTTAAACAATGGATACGTTTGGTATTGCCTTGGAAAATAATCTGGCTGTGTAATTTTTACCATACAATAAACGCTGTAAAAATAAAACAAAAAAAAACAATGTTTGAAATATGTTGACTTTTTTTTCACAGTTTCACCACATTTGCAATTTTTTCCTCCATTTTACGGTACGTTATATAGTAAAATGAATGATGTCATTCAAAATGACAACTCCTTTTGCAAACAATCAAGCCCTCATTTGTCTCTAGCTCTTAGAAGAAAGAGGAGGAAAAAATGAAAACAAACAAAATAAAAGTGGTCTGTGGTGGGAAGGAAGAAGTGAATGGTCTAATTTTGACTTATAATGTTAGTAATATAAATAAGTGCCGTACATTTTTCTATAACGCCAGTCTTGCTAAGTATCAAACCCATAGCCTTCCAGTTTGTGTGTCCTTGTATTCAGAATATGTTACACTGTAATAGGAACTGGACAATGCGTATAATTTCAGATTTTATTTTTTTTTCCCGAGTTACAATTTTTTCTTCTTTATCACAGTAATATTCTCTTAGCTCTTCCTAAATACAAAAGGAAGCGAGATGGCGGTGTGTTTTGGATGGCTGGGAGTTGTGTAACAAGAGTTTATGTTCTTATCTCATAATCGAGACGTACTGTGTTGTATATGGCTGCTGACATCCTTGAACAAGCAAGTTGAAAGAATAATAAATACTTTTCCGTCTGTATCAGGTTCCTTCCCTATATTAAGTGTGCTCAGGCAGGAAAGGATTTAATTTGTTATGTGTGACCATGGTTCAAAAAATAAAATCCAAAGGTCGTTCCCAGTTACCCTGAAACCTCATCCTTGATACTCAAGCAGCCACTTGTCAGATAGTGACTTGCTCTTTGGCAGTCAAAGAGTACATTCATGGTTTTACATGGCCAATGCACTGTGGAAAAAAAAAGATTGATTGGCCAGCTTTACAAGGAGATTATTTACACGTATTTTGATACACGGACTTCAGGATGATGAAGATATAGAAAGCTCGTTACTGGATGCATTTCTCCAGTCCTTGCTTACCCATTCTCACCGGGCACACCTGCTTTCTTCATGAGTCTAGCATAGTGGATAGTTGTTGTCCGGGGCATTGTAGAAAATAGATAAAACCCTCACTTTGGCTCTGCTTGACGAATGGTTTGACATATCTTTCCTTTTACCTTGCCCTAGGAAAAGACAACCTGACTCCAGCGATGTATCACTTAGTTTACCGAGTACAGTAGTTGTGACGCAATCCGAGTTTTTAGATGTAGCAGAGCTCGGAAAAGTGAGCCCGTCGCTTTCTGTGTTCATTGTACTGGGTGGGCCATTTATATGGATACACCTAAATAAAATGGAAATGGTTGGCGATATCAACTTCCTGTTTGTGGCACATTAGTATATGGGAGGGGGGAAACTTTTCAAGATGGGTGGTGACCATGGAGGCCATTTTGAAGTTGGCCCTTTTAGATCCAACTTTTTTCCAATGGGAAGAGGGTCTTGTGACACATTTGCTAATAAGTAACACATCGCAGAAATAAGTGTTTCAGTCCCAACCTCATGCTCCCTTCAGTTAGGCTACGTTCACATTAGCGTCGTCGACGCACGACAACGCATGCGTCATGCGCCCCTATCTTTATCATTGGGGACGCATGCGTTGCGTTGTCGTGCGTTTTCGGTAAAACGCACGACGCATGCGTCGTTTCACCGCACCTGGGTGGCGTCGGAGACGCTACATGTTGCATTTTTGTAGCGTCCAAAAAACGCACGCGTCGCACTTGCGTTGCTCGTGCGTCGTCAATGCGTTACAATTTCCCATTGAAACCTATTGACAACGCACTTGCGTCGCGTGTGTGCATCGTACGTGCGTTGTGCGACGCATGCGTCGTTAGATAAAATTAAACAAAAAAGTGTCTAGACAGTGTCTAGACAGTGCAAACAGTGATAAAAACATCCCCCATATATAAAGAAAATGTTTGGATTGTTTGTCACTTCTGCTGCAGGCTACACATCAGACTACATCAGACCAGACTGTCTTTTCATCCGCTGTCCAGAGATGTAAGTATAGAATGATTCTGTGCATTTTCTACATGTTTTTTAAAATTGTTTTTGCAAGTTGTGTATTATATTCTGCACTGTGGTTTTTTAAAGATATTGTTGTATTTTTAGTCTGGTTGTGATGTATGGCGTTGTATAGGATGGCGTTTCATTGTCTGCGGCCTTGATTATTGTTCTTTACAGGATAGATTTTTCTTTTCCATTTATTGGTTTGGTGGTGTTTTTTGTATTCAGTTGTGATGTTTTTTTGCGTTATATGATGGCGTTTAATAGTCTCCGGCCCTGTCGGTTTTATTGTAAAGTATGGTAGTATAGAATGATTCTGCGCCCTTTTATTACATTTAATAATTTTTTAATGCAAGTTATGTATTATGTTCAGCACTGTGGTTGTGTAAAGACATTGTTGTATGTTTCTGGTTGTGATGTATGGCGTTGTATGGCCTTTTATATTGTATCCGTCCCTGTTGGATTTATTGTAAAGTATGGCGTGTTAATGTTTCTGCCCTTAATTTTTTGGGGTTGATAATTTTTACCTTTCAAAAATCTATTGTGTTTTTTGGGTTTCTCCATGCATACTGTACTTTTTAAACAAAAAAAAAAACTCTTTTGGGATTACTACATAGGGTCTGTTGTAGATTAGTTTTCTTATCTTTAGGCTTTTGTTTACTTTGGCATTGGGTTGTCTCTGCCATTGTTTCTTTTAATCAATGTGGCAGTGTTGTTTGCTCAGCGTTAGTTCAGTTGGAGTGCAATGTTCTTTGTGGTTGAAATGAAAATGTTTTTTTTTATATATATTGCTGGATTGTGCATAGGAACATAGGATCAATGTTATTTTTTTTTTTTTTTCAGAATCAGAATTGCATTATGGCCAGCGATACCAGCAACACCCCACCGCTGACGAGTCCGGTGAGTACATGATCTACTATTGCTTACTATATTCGCTGTCATTTGTAGATGGGTCACTCAACTTTTTGGTAAACTATTTTGCAGGCTTCTTCAAGTGAGGAGGAGAACCAGGAGGAACAGAGGGAGCAGGAGCAGGGACCACGGGGCCAAGCTGTGGTTGCAGGACGGAGAGTACGTTTTTATTTCAAACCTATTCATTTTTTTTCTGTAATTTTTTTGTTTTTGCGGGTATGGGGGGTGGTGGGAGGGGGTGGTGGTGTTTGTGGTAGGTGGCGGTGGAGGAGGTAGGGACAACTTTTTTTTTTGTATCTTGCAAACATTAATATTTTCCATTTATTCTAGGTTTCACAACGGGCCCTGGATGAACCACTGGATATCGACATGATGGTGGCATCCATAGAAGCACGGGGCCCGTTGTGGGACAGCCGTGACCCCCGGCACGCGGACCAGGGCATATTGCGGCGTCTGTGGTTAGAGGTGGCACAATCGCTGTGGGATGGCTTCGACAGCGCTTCCCCCAAGGCCAAAGCTAGTTTCCGTAAGTATTTCCAAAATGCTGCTGTGACCCATCATGCCAGGATTACACAACCGTCTGTGATGTCTTCTATTGGTATTGCACATGGTTGCGTAATCGTTTTCAATATATTCTCTAAAACATTTTTTATTTTTTTAATTTATACACAGTTAAACAATTGAGGACCAGATGGCGCTCCATGAAGGACCGCTTCAGGAGGGGTCTGAAAAAGGAGGGACAGACCCGTAGTGGTGCTGCAGCTTCAAGGACCTCGGTGTACAAGTACAACCGTATACTGCAGTCCTTGCGACCGGTCCTTGAAAGCAGAGAGTAAGTATAGTACCTATGCACACACCTAGTTTTTACAACATGCATATTCACCTACTATATTCCAGCCACGTAGCTTATTGCCCAGCCAGTTATTTTGGCAAGTACAAAGTATAGAAATGAAGAAAAAAAGGAAAGCTCACCGAGGCGTGAAAAGTAAAAAATACATACTTTTATCCTCTTCAATAATAAGCAGAGGATGAAACATCAGCACAATACAATAGACACTATCTACGCGTTTCATGTGACAGGGAACATCCGACCTGAAACGCGTAGATAGTGTTTTTATTGTATTGTGCAGATGTTTCATCCTCTGCTTCTGATTGAAGTGAATAAAGTATTTATTTTTTACTTTTCACGCCTCGTTGACCTCAAATTTTTTATTCATTTCTGGTCTTCTCACACTTGACACAGCGGCTCCCTTCTGGGATTACTACAATGGAGAGCTTGACTTACTAGTAATTTTCCTGAAATCATAAGTATACAGAAAACCGAAAGATAGTAGATTGGCCATGCCCAGGCAATATTTCATAGTGGAGTAGTATAGTGCCCATCCAGTTGTATCCCAGATTTTTTATACACAAAAAATTAAAATATAATAGACACGTCATACCTTCAACTGCAAGGCAGGTTATGTTCCCATGGTTGCTCAGCTCGCAGGACCTGTGATGTTGTCTCGGTCACATGACCGTGACGTCATGGCAGTTCCAACGTAAGCATAATTGTCTGGTGTTACAAACCGCAACCATGGGTGACTATTTGTAATTAAATAAATGCATTTTTTTTAATATTGATGGTGCATATGCAGTGTCAATATTAAAAATTGGTTAATATTAATGGCGGCAATGGATACCTGGCGGTAAAGTTAATTAATGATGCATGTGAAATGTGATATTTAGTATACTAATGGTTTCCTTATGTTTTCACAGAACACACAGCAGCACCCGCGAGGCTGTCCGACCCTCTGGAGCGGTCCTTTGTGAAGCGCCATCTGAACTGTCGCAGCCATCCCACAGCGAGAGCAGGTCTGCACCACCACAATCTGGCGAACCGGCAGCCGGTCCATCAGATGTTCCCCTGGCCGAGGCCTCTGGCGTTCCTTCCTTCGGGTCTTCCCGACAGCGTCAGCGGGCCTCGGATAGGGCGGTCATGCCCGAATTTTTACATTTGAGCACCGTATTTCAGAATGGTTTCAAGGCGCTGTGCGATAAAATGTCCAATATCGAACGGCGTCTTGAAAACATCGAAACGGATCTCTCGAGGCCGGCCAAACATTTTTTTAGTGCCATTCACAAGGGCATGGTTGAACATCTTACGCCGGAACTCCAGATTTCGGTCATGCAGGGCTGCAATAATGCATATGTCACTGCTCTGCAGCAGGCTCGGGTCATGCAGTCAGCGACAAATGTGCCCGCAGTACCATCGCTGGCTGCCATGACTCCGACTCCTGCTGCAGAGCACCACCACAGAGCTCCGCGTGCCGAGGGCCACCGCCACCGCCACCACAGAACAGAGCCCCAAAGTTCAGAGCATGACAGGCCTTCAAGGGCACACAGACGGGAAGCCGACCCACACCCAGAGGGAGAGAGGAGGCAAAAAAAGAAGAAGACGACGACGACAAGCACTACGACCTTGGCTATGGCTGCTCCCAAAACTACCACCAGAACACAGCCTGGGTCGACCCGGAGCACACCAAGTACCCAGGCTGGGTCTACACGGAGTACACCCAGTACCCAGCCTGGGTCTACAAGGAGTACACCATCACAGCCTGGGTCTACCCGGAGCCGGAGTAGCCAGCCAAGGACACTGGTCGTCCCTCCTCCTCCCTCACCTCCTGCTTTGGCAGTCTCGCCACCATCAACTGCCTGGATTGATGTCGGCATCCCGTCTAGTGTCATAGACTATGCTGCTTCCTCCCCCTCGTCCTCCTCCTCGGTCTCCTCAACACCCCCAAAAAGTGGGGGATATCAATCCCCTTTAATCGCTGATGTTGATACCCCCTAACATTTCCCATTCCTTTTTTTTTTGTGTCCCTAAATAAAATTTATATTTTTTTTAAAAAAATTAGTTTTTATTGTCTCAAATAAAGTTTGCACCAAATCACACCTTGCGCCGTATACACAAATCTTGTCTTTGTAACACCTGATGTGCAATGTCTGACAATATTTTTTCAATTTTTTTTTCATTTTTTTATAGGGCTGTCGCTCATTGTACTATCAGATGTTACAAACACAAACAGCATTGCTCAATATGTCAAGTTTAAAATGTACCATCACACGATTTCAGTATCGATAAAGTTGGTTTTTGTGTGTAACCAACGTTATCTTTTCTGAAATCGTAAAACGATTAGGCCCCTGCTGTGTCAGCGAATGATTTGGAATTTTTTGGGGTAACTGGTTACACGCTGTCATTGTTGGATCGGCGTGTTTGACACCGATCCAGCGATGTCTTTGTTTTAAACAAGGGAATATTGGGTTACTAGCGCAGTGTTTTAAACACTCAAGTAAAAAGTGAACAATACCCCACAAATATAAAAATGTGTCAACCACGTCCCTCGCCGTCATCTTTCCGCACTGACTGACACTGTGATTCCCTCCCGTAAAGCAGACCACAACGTTGACTTAATAATAAACGCTGTGCTGTGCTTTAGGGCTGGCACATTACGGAAAGCTGACGGCGATGGACGTGTCACACACCGGAATGTAAGGGTTTTTTGTATTTTTTAAAATTACATTTACAATGGTTAACATCGTGAGTGCGGCCATAACACGGGGACTTGCTCTTTTTTGGTTGCTGGAGAGCTGTCTGTGTGACAGCTCTCCAGCAACCACGCGACAAATAAACAACGATCACGGTCCGGTCGTATCACTGGTCGGTCTCGTTGGATAATAGTTTTATTAATGTACCTTAAGAATATTGCTCAGGTGAGGTGGTAGCAATGTTCAAAGTGTCGCCACTATTTGACTCTGGACGATTTATAGCATCCTGAGTACAATAGTGTTTACTCTGTAGAGTTTTGCAAACATGATCGTCTCCCTCCTTGTCAAGCCAGGTTCCATATGCAAATAGTCTGCAGGATTAAAAATGGTTGACAAGGTGGGAGCCGATTATGTTATGTTAGGGGTCGAGTTCCCGCTTCTGCACAGGGGGAATCTCGAGCCACCTCCGCTGCGGTCTCCCATTCTTGTCCAGCTGCAGTGGAGTCTGCTCAGCAAGGACGTCGGTCCCAGCGTCTTGCTCATTCTCACTCTGTTCTGAGAGTTACTGCTGCTTCTCCAGTCTCTGCAATTAAAGTCTGTGCTGGTCAGCAGCGAGCGGACTTCTCTGGGACTAAGTCCTTGTCTGCACGTACTGAGCATGCCCAGCGTAAGGTCTCCTGTTGGAGATCGAGGGTCATGTGCTCAGGCTCTGCAGCACATTCCATTGGTCCTCTTGGCAGGTCCTAGAAGGGCAAAAGTGCTGTGGCCACTTCCTGTGCTGCTGCTATATAAACTGGCATGACCGCACGGCCATGCGCTAGTATTGTCAAACAATTGCTAATGTGTGTATGTTGTGAGTGCAAGTCGTCCTTGGATACCCCTACCCTATTGAATGTCTGTTCGCGGAAGGTGTATGGTTGCTATCTAGCGCCCGACTTAGCCTACAGCACGAATCACACATTACAGCGTCCAGTTGCTGTGACCGCCAGTACGGCGCCGTGCACTTCCTCTGTGCTTTCCTTACCCAAGCCTGGGTGGTTAGTGGCGTTCGTCAGGGCGGCACTGCATGCTCTTCTGTTTCATTTCACACCCAGTTGTGGTGTTGCGCCAGCAAGGGTCTAATCGGACTTCAATCCCAGTTGGGGTTGAGTTCGCTGACTACTTGCTCGCGCTTTAGGTGCGGTACCGCGGTCCTGTGCGCGGACAGGATTGCTTCTTTCACGCTGGGTGAGGTTAACCCACATGTGTATACTCTAGTGTACCGCCATATAGTCTGCTAATTGCTAGCAGCAGGTTTTCACCTGCACGGTGGACCCCGGACTGCGAACGCATCTATACCATCTGTCTTGGTGCGTTCCGCCAGTCCTAACAGAATACTAGCGCCAGGGTCTGGCTAGTAAAATGGCGGACGACCAGCGTTTACAGCGGTACATCCAGCAGCTGGAGGGAAGGTTGGCGGCTCTTGAGCCTTCAACCTCAGCTGTGGATGTTACTGCTGTCGCTGTTCAGGCTGCAAGTGTGGCTGCAGCTACCTTGTCCACTGCCGCTCCTGTACCGACGCTATCTCGCCTCCCGCTACCAGAGAAATTTTCTGGTGACAGTAAGTCCTGTAGGGGTTTCGTGAGTCAGTGCTCAATACATCTCGAGCTTCTGGCCTCTCGTTTCCCTACAGAGCGGGCTAAGGTGGGCTTTATAATTTCCTTATTGTCGGACAGGGCGTTGCAGTGGGCTATGCCGCTGTGGGAGCGTGGCGATCATGTGGTGCAGAGTGCTCCGTTATTCCTGAGCACTCTGAAACAGGTCTTTCTAGGACCTCGTGTCACCCATGACACGGCGCTCCAACTGTTGGCACTGATTCAGGGCTTGTCCTTGGTCAGCCTTTTTGCCGTCCATTTCCGCACTCTGGCATCTGAGCTGGAGTGGTCGGATAAAGCCCTTATCCCTATATTTTGGAGGGGGCTGGCTGACCACGTTAAGGATGCTCTGGCCACTAGGGAGATTCCCGCCACACTGGAGGAGTTAATAGCAGTATCTACTCGCATTGACCTCCGTTTTCACGAGCGGAGGTTAGAGCGAGCCCAGTGTAGGCAGAGGTTTCGGCTGGCTCCCACCTTCGCCAAACCTTTGGAATTTCCAGTCCAGGCTCCTGAGTTCCAGGAACCTAAGGTGGTGTCACGAGCGGAATCTAAGTCCCAGACCGCTCGTGCACTCCAGGGTTGCCATGTTTGCCAACAGTCAGGACATCTTGCCACCAGATGTCATCAGCGGTCGAGGAAACGTCAGCGTCTAGTGGTAGTAGGTGGAGGTGCACTAGACACTGCAACGTTTGCCTCCAAATTGTCCTTTAAGGGGACAATTACCTTTGGCTCATCCTCCCACTCGGTAGACCTCTGCGTGGATTCTGGGGCGGAGGGCAATTTTATGTCTTCTGCCTTCGCCCAACGTCACGCAATACCCCTGGTTATGCTATCTCAACCAGTAACGGTACGAGTGGTGAATGGGTCGACACTCCCCGCAAAGATAACACATCAGACCATCCCTGTTACTCTGTCCCTGTCGCCATCCCATCAGGAGATTATTTCTCTGCTCATCATTCCTGAGGGTATTGATGAGGTCCTGTTGGGGATACCTTGGCTACGGTACCACTCTCCTCACATCGAGTGGTCCTCAGGCAGAATTCTGGGATGGGGTGAATCATGTGGGGGTAGGTGTCACCGAGAGTGCGTTCAGGTTGCTATTACTGAGGTACCCGCAGATCTATCCTCTCTCCCCAAGCAATATTGGTCTTACGCAGACGTGTTCTCCAAGAAGGCGGCGGAGACCCTTCCGCCCCATCGCCCCTATGACTGTCCTATCGATCTCTTGCCTGGTGCGGAGCCTCCCCGGGGTCGAGTTTATCCATTATCTCTCCCGGAGACGGAGGCCATGTCTCAGTACATTCAAGAGAATCTGGCAAGAGGGTTTATCAGGAAGTCAGTGTCACCTGCTGGGGCAGGGTTCTTCTTCGTGCAGAAGAAGAATGGGGAGCTACGTCCATGCATAGACTACAGGGGTCTTAACGCTATCACCGTTAAGAACAAGTATCCTTTGCCCTTGATATCTGAGCTCTTCGATAGGCTTCGGGGAGCAAGGGTATTTACTAAATTAGATCTGCGGGGTGCTTACAACCTGATTCGCATCCGTGAGGGGGACGAATGGAAAACGGCGTTTAACACCAGAGATGGGCACTATGAGTATCTGGTGATGCCCTTCGGGCTCTGTAATGCCCCAGCCGTTTTTCAAGACTTTGTCAACGACATCTTCCGGGATATGCTTTCCACCTCAGTTGTAGTCTATCTGGATGATATTCTCATCTTTTCTCCAGATATTGACTCCCACCGGAGAGATGTTGGCAGAGTCTTCGACCTCCTACGGGCAAACTCTCTTTACGCTAAGTTGGAGAAGTGTATGTTTGAGCAGGAGTCTTTGCCGTTCCTGGGCTATATCATCTCCGCCCAGGGATTGGCTATGGATCCTGCCAAACTACAGGCTGTGATGGACTGGCAAGAGCCCCATTCTCTTAAAGCGGTGCAGCGCTTTATGGGGTTCATTAACTATTACCGCCAGTTCATTCCCCACTTCTCAACTCTTGTAGCTCCCTTGGTAGCCCTCACCAAGAAGGGAGCGAATCCTAAATTGTGGTCGGAAGAGGTCTCCAAGGCCTTCACTTCTATTAAGTCCCACTTTGCTAGCGCTCCCATCTTACATCGTCCCGATGTGGATAAGCCATTCCTAATGGAGGTGGATGCCTCGTCCGTTGGTGCTGGAGCAGTCCTCTACCAGAAGGATGCTCAAGGTCGGAAGCATCCATGCTTCTTCTTCTCTAAGACTTTCTCGCCAGCAGAGAGAAACTACTCCATCGGGGATAGGGAGCTGCTAGCAATGAAGTTGGCCTTTTCAGAGTGGAGACGTCTTCTGGAAGGTGCGCGGTTTCCCTTCCAGGTTTACACTGACCACAAAAATTTGGTCTACTTACAGACAGCCCAGCGGCTAAATTCTCGCCAAGCCAGATGGTCCTTGTTCTTTTCCCGGTTCCACTTTTCTCTTCATTTTCTCGCCGGGGAGAAGAATATTCGTGCTGATGCTCTCTCTCGCTCCCTTATGTCAACTGAAGAGGAGGAAGAGGAGCCTCGGCTTATTGTTCCCTCTGAGAGCCTGAGAACCGTAGCACCGGTTTCGCTTGAGTCTGTGCCTCCGGGCAAGACTTTTGTGCCCATTAATTTGCGATCGGAGGTTCTCTCTTGGGCTCATTCGTCCAGAGTGGGTGGACACTTTGGGACAAAGAGGACATCTGAGCTACTGGCGAGGACGTACTGGTGGCCGCATATGGTCCGGGATGTCAGGGATTATATTCTGGCGTGTGTCTCCTGCGCCAAAAATAAATCTCCGCGTCAAAGGCCAGCTGGGTTGCTCTATCCCTTGCCGGTGGCAGATAGGCCCTGGGAGATGGTCGGGATGGACTTTGTCGTGGGTTTGCCCAAGTCTCGCGGCTGTACCATCATTTGGGTCATCACAGATCATTTCTCGAAAATGGTGCATTTGGTGCCGCTACCACGGTTACCTTCTGCACGGGCCTTGGCTGCGTTGTTCATTAAGCACATCTTCCTCCTACATGGTATGCCTGACAAAATTGTCAGTGACCGGGGTCCCCAGTTTGCGTCTCGGTTCTGGAGAGAGCTGTGTCGTCTTCTCAGTATTGAGTTGAATCTCTCTTCCGCTTATCATCCCGAGACGAATGGGTTGGTAGAGAGGGCCAACCAGACCTTGGTCACATACCTGCGACATTTTGTTTCAGCCAGGCAGGATGACTGGGCATCCTTGCTATCATGGGCAGAGTTTGCACTGAACAACGCCGTAGCCGACTCCACTGGACAAACCCCATTCCTCCTCAACTATGGTCAGCATCCACGGGTACCTGTGCCTATGCCCGTGTCTTCCGCCGACTCCAGGGTGGCAGACTGGGCTGTGGAGGCACGGGATATTTGGGACCGCACTCAGGATGCCATTCGGGCCTCTAAGGAGAGAATGAGGTCCTCCGCCGATGCTCATCGGCGCCCCGCTCCGACCTTTGCTCCTGGCGACTTGGTGTGGCTCTCCGCCCGTAACATCAGGCTGCGAGTTGAGTCCACTAAATTTGCTCCTCGCTACTTGGGTCCTTTCAAGGTCCTCGAGCAGGTTAATCCTGTGGTCTATCGTTTGGCCCTTCCGCCACGCTTGGGTATCACCGACACCTTTCATGTGTCCCTCTTGAAACCCGTGTATATGTCCCGGTTCTCCGAGTCATCTGCTGGGACATCGGGTTCGTCTTCGGACGATTATGAGGTGAACGCTATTTTGGGGTGCAAGGTGGTGCGTGGTAAAAAATTTTATTTGGTGGACTGGAAGGGTTATGGCCCCGAGGACAGGTCCTGGGAGCCTGTTGAGCACATTCGGGCTCCGCAGCTCATTGCTGCCTTCGAACGTAGCGAGGCCCAAGGAGGGGGGGGCCCTAGGAGGGGGGGTAATGTTAGGGGTCGAGTTCCCGCTTCTGCACAGGGGGAATCTCAAGCCACCTCCGCTGCGGTCTCCCATTCTTGTCCAGCCGCAGTGGAGTCTGCTCAGCGAGGACGTTGGTCCCAGCGTCTTGCTCATTCTCACTCTGTTCTGAGAGTTACTGCTGCTTCTCCAGTCTCTGCTATTAAAGTCTGTGCTGGTCAGCAGCAAGCGGACTTCTCTGGGACTAAGTTCTTGTCTGTACATACTGAGCATGCCCAGCGTAAGGTCTCCCGTTGGAGATCGAGGGTCATGTGCTCAGGCTCTGCAGCACATTCCATTGGTCCTCTTGGCAGGTCCTAGAAGGGCAAAAGTGCTGTGGCCACTTCCTGTGCTGCTGCTATATAAACTGCGCATGACCGCACGGCCATGCGCTAGTATTGTCAAACAATTGCTAATGTGTGTATGTTGTGAGTGCAAGTCGTCCTTGGATACCCCTACCCTATTGAATGTCTGTTCGCGGAAGGTGTATGGTTGCTATCTAGCGCCCGACTTAGCCTACAGCACGAATCACACATTACAGCGTCCAGTTGCTGTGACCGCCAGTACGGCGCCGTGCACTTCCTCTGTGCTTTCCTTACCCAAGCCTGGGTGGTTAGTGGCGTTCGTCAGGGCGGCACTGCATGCTCTTCTGTTTCATTTCACACCCAGTTGCGGTGTTGCGCCAGCAAGGGTCTAATCGGACTTCAATCCCAGTTGGGGTTGAGTTCGCTGACTACTTGCTCGCGCTTTAGGTGCGGTACCGCGGTCCTGTGCCTTAACAGGATTGCTTCTTTCACGCTGGGTGACGTTAACCCACGCGTGTATACTCTAGTGTACCGCCATATAGTCTGCTAATTGCTAGCAGCAGGTTTTCACCTGCACGGTGGACCCCGGACTGCGAACGCATCTATACCATCTGTCTTGGTGCGTTCCGCCAGTCCTAACAATGTTATACGTCAAAACTGTGGAACACACAAATTTTGTGGGACACACATTACTTTCAATAGAATTGGATTTTACAATTCTATTACTATGGAAAAACGTATGGGAGATTTGTTTTTTGAAAACGGAAAGGCACAAGAACTTTATTTCAAAACACAACGCATTAGACAATCAGGGGACATTATAGGATGGTTAAATGACATGGACTCCACAGTGTTTACATGACATCATAATAACAAGAAGAATTAAACCATTTGATCTTGCCATGAAACACGGCCAACATCTGAAACAAAGTATGCAGCAAATTGGTCCCTCATATGAGCAATCTCCACAGTTGTCCGCAGAGGATGATCTTGATAATCAGGCAATGGATTTGGTATGGGTTCATCGAGTTCCACGTTGACTCTCTCTTTATCAATAATAAAATTGTGGAGAACCACACACGCCTTCACCACCTCATCCACTGTCTCAATTTTCAAATTTATAGCGGATCCTAAGATACGCCATTTGGAGACAAGGATTCCAAAGGCGCACTCCACAGTTCTTCTGGCCCTGGACAGTCTATAATTAAATATAGTTTTGGTGCGGTCCAACCCCCGACTGGAGTACGGTTTAAGTAGGTTGCCACTCATTTGAAAAGCCTCATCCCCAACAACAACAAATGGCAGGGCCGGGCCTCCGGTGTTGGGAAGAGGTCGTGGATGGGGGAAATTAAAATTGTTATTGTACAATCTTCGGCCCATATCAGACTCCTTAAATGTCCGTGAATCATTTGCACGGCCAAACGCTCCAATGTCCACAGCGAGAAACCTGCAGTCCGCACCTGCAATTGCCATCAGCACGGTGGAAAAGTATTTTTTATAATTAAAGAAAAGAGATCCACTTCTTGAAGGCTTGGTAATCCTAATGTGCTTCCCATCCACGGCTCCAATACAGTTAGGGAAAGAACACACTTGTTCGAATTTTTGGGCGTTGGCCTGCCATATTTCTCTTGTAGGGATGGGTAAAAATTCCTCCCGGAGGTTGTCCCACAATGCGCGGCATGTGTCGGCAATAATACCAGACAGTGTGGAGACTCCAATCCGAAACTGGAAATGCAGTGATCTCAATGTCTCTCCGGTAGCAAGGAAACTGACAAGAAGAAAAATAAATAAATGTAATTACCGTATATACTCGAGTATAAGCCGACCCCCCTAATTTTGCCACAAAAAACTGGGAAAACTTATTGACTCGAGTATAAGCCTAGGGTGGAAATGCAGCATTTACCGGTGAATTTCAAAAATAAAAATAGATCATTATTTCCCCATAGCTGTGCCATACAGTGCTCTGCACTGTTCATATTTCCCCATAGCTGTGCCATATACGGTGCTCTGCACCGTTCATTGTGCCCCATAGATGTGCCACATACGGTGCTCTGCACCGTTCATTGTGCCCCATAGATGTGCCATATACGGTGCTCTGCACCGTTCACTGTGCCCCATAGATGTGCCATATACGGTGCTCTGCACCGTTCATTGTGCCCCATAGATGTGCCATATACGGTGCTCTGCACCGTTCACTGTGCCCCATAGATGTGCCATATACGGTGCTCTGCACCGTTCACTGTGCCCCATAGATGTGCCATATACGGTGCTCTGCACCGTTCACTGTGCCCCATAGATGTGCCATATACGGTGCCCTGCACCGTTCACTGTGCCCCATAGATGTGCCATATACGGTGCCCTGCACCGTTCACTGTGCCCCATAGATGTGCCATATACGGTGCTCTGCACCGTTCACTGTGCCCCATAGATGTGCCATATACGGTGCTCTGCACCGTTCACTGTGCCCCATAGATGTGCCATATACGGTGCCCTGCACCGTTCACTGTGCCCCATAGATGTGCCATATACGGTGCTCTGCACCGTTCACTGTGCCCCATAGATGTGCCATATACGGTGCTCTGCACCGTTCACTGTGCCCCATAGATGTGCCATATACGGTGCCCTGCACCGTTCACTGTGCCCCATAGATGCTCCACATAAATCTCTGCCGCCGCCGCTGCTGCTGCTGCAATAAAAAAAAAAAACACATACTCACCTCCCTTGATTGCAGCTCCTGGCGTCTCGTTCCGGCGCCTCCATCTTCCCGGCGTCTCTGCTCTGACTGATCAGGCAGAGGGCGCCGCGCACACTATATGCGTCATCGCGCCCTCTGCCTGAACAGTCAGAGCGCAGACGCCGGGAAGATGGAGGCGCCGGCCGGGAAGATGGAGCGACGCTCGGCGGCTGGAACGAGGACAGGTGCATATGCTGTACTTACCTAGTCCTGGCGATCCTCGCGCTGTCCCTCTGCCTGGTCTTCGGTGCCGCAGCTTCTTTGTCTATCAGCGCTCACCGGCACCGCTGATTAGAGGAATGAATAGGCGGCTCCACCCCTATGGGAGGTGGAGCCGCTTATTCATTTCTGTAATGAGCGGTCCCACGTGACTGCTGAAGAGGGGAAGAAGCTGCAGCACAGAAGACCGTGGGACGGCAGGGACAGCGCGAGGATCGCTGGGACTAGGTAAGTATACCTCAGCGCCCTCTCCCCCTCACCCGCCGACCCTGCCACCCACCTTGACTCGAGTATAAGCCGAGAGGGGCACTTTCAGCCCAAAATTTTGGGCTGAAAATCTCGGCTTATACTCGAAAAAATTTTTCATTCTTAATTACAATCCCCCACCCCACAATAGCAAAACACATTACTTTAAAAAATAGCAAGAACATATAAATCCTTCACATTGCATTACGTACCGTAGAGTCACCAGCAGACGTTCCTCGGGGGAAATCGATTTACGGAGCTGCGTGTCCTGCCTGGAAATGCTTCCTTCCACCAGACGCAGCAGATATCGGAAGCTGTTTTGTGACATCCTGGTGTATTCGAAGTATTTCTCCTGGTTCTCATTTAATTCACCAAACAGACAATGGTAGGCTCCACGACTCTCTCGGACTTCCACTATAGGGTGTAGCCAAAAACGCCGACGACTCCTTCTCCGTAGTTTGTCTCTTTTCCTCTGTTCATGACAGGCAATAGCATAAGCAATAGCAAGGGCTAATTCCAGCTCAAAATTGAGGTAGATACTCTCCATGGGACGATCCATCTTGATGCTGTATGGTTGGAAATAATCTATGTCGGGGTATATATACCACTATTACATTAATACCCACCCTCATCTACCCATTGGTGGCATTATCTATTGTCTAGACACTAGACCCACCCTCTTCTATTCATTGGTGGTGTTATCTAGTGTCTAGACACTAAATTGTGTGTAAAGATATAATCATTGTTTGACAACGCATGCGTCGTAAAACGCTGCGTTTTTTGTAAAAACGCAACAAAAACGCACAAAAAACGCTGCGTTTTACGACGCATCCGTCCGACGCTTGCGTCAAAAAAGGTGCGTTTTTGCGTGCGTTTCCAATCCGTCGTGCGTTGCGTCGGCGACGCAGCATCGCATGACGCTAATGTGAACGTAGCCTAAGATAGCAATACCTGCTGACAGATTCCTTTTAAATGAAAATAAGTGTAGTAAAAAATAAAGTTCTAGAAACCAGTAAGAGTTTACATAAATATACACATGTTACTTTTAATATATCAATAATAGCATAGTCCTCCAATTAGCATTAGATTTATTTATTTTGTATATATTTTATTTATTTTACTCACTTATATAGCGCTATTAATTCCACAGAGGTTTACATGTGTTATTGACAGTATCCCCATTGGGGCTCACAATCTAGATTCACTATCAGTATGTCTTTGGAGTGTATGAGGAGACCCGAGAACCCGGAGGAAACCCACGCAAAAATGGGGAGAACGTAGATTAACCCCTTCATGCCGCAGCCTTTTTTCGTTTTTGCGTTTCTGCTTTTTTGCTCACCTTCCTAGAGCCATATTGTTTTTATTTTTACAACAATTTGGCCATGTGAGGGCTTTTTTTTTGTGAGATGAGTTGTACTTTTGAACAACACCATTGGTTTTACCATATCTTGTACTTGAAAACGGGAACAAAATTCCAAGTGTTGTGAAATTGCAAAAAAGTACAATTCCACAACAGTTTTTTGGATTTTTTTTTACCATGTTCATCAAATGCTAAAACTGATCTTCCATTATGATTCTCCTTGTCATTACGAGTTTGTAGATACCAAACATGTCTAGGTTGTTTTCTATGTAAATGGTGAAAAAAAATGCAAAGTTACATAAAAAAATATATATTTTTTGTGCACTGAGATGATGTTTTTATTGATATCATATTGTTGTTGATACGATGTTTTGATCACCCATTATTGCATCTTAATGCATTGTTGCGGCAACCAAAAAAATGTAATTCTGGTGTTTTGATTTTCTTTTTCTTGTTACGCCGTTTACCGATCGGATTAATTATTTTTTTATATTGATAGATCGGGGGATTCTGAACGTGGCAATACCAAATATGTGTGGTTTTTTTTAATTGTTTTATTTTGAATGTGGTGAAAGGGGGTGATTTTAACTTTTATACTTTTTTTATATTTTTAAAAACTTTTTTTACTCTTCACTTGCTTCAATATTCTCCATGGGAGACTAGAAGCTGTGATAATCCGATATTTTTTTTTTACTTGCAAACAAACTATGGACATTTTATCAAACTGGACAAAATTAACCCTTTCACCACCTTGTGATTTTCTGGGATTTTTTGCATTTTTGTTTTTTTTTGCTCCCCTTCTTCCCAGAGCCATAACTTTTTTATTTTTCTGTCAATATGGCCATTTGAGGGCTTGTTTTTTTCAGGATGCTTTTTGCAGGACGAGTTGTAGTTTTGAACAGCACCATTAAGTTTACCATACAGTATAGAGTACTGGATAATATAATTCCAAATGTGGTGGATTTACAAAGAACGTGCAATTCCACAATTGTTTGTTTATTTTTACCATGATCGCTAAATGCTTATACTGACCTGCCATTATGATTCTCCAGGTCATAACAAATTCGCAGATACTCAAGATATAAAGATATTTTTTTTTGTAGGTGGTGAAAAAAAATCCAAAGCGTGTAAAAAAAAGGAAATGGTGCCATTTTCCGAGACCCGTAGCGTCTCCATTTTTCAGGATCTGGGGCTGGATGAAGACTTATTTTTAAGCCCTGTATTAACCCCTTTCTGACATGGGACGTACTATCCCGTCGAGGTGGGGTGGGCCCCCATGACCATGGACGGGATAGTACGTCCAGCGCGATCGGCGGCGCTCACGGGGGGAGCGCCGCCGATCGCGGCCGGGTGTCAGCTGTTT
Source organism: Ranitomeya imitator (assembly GCF_032444005.1). NCBI lineage: Eukaryota > Metazoa > Chordata > Amphibia > Anura > Dendrobatidae > Ranitomeya > Ranitomeya imitator. Next base: position 156,346,786 of record NC_091282.1, on the reverse strand, counting down.
ATCGCAGCTGACATCCGGCACTATGTGCCAGGAGCGGTCACGGACCGCCCCCGGCACATTAACCCCTGGCACACCGCGATCAAAGATGATCGCGATGTGCCGGCGGTGCAGGGAAGCTTCCCGCAGGGAGGGGGCTCCCTGCGGGCTTCCCTGAGCCCCCCGCAGCAACGCGATGTGATCGCATTGCTGTGAGGGTCTCACCTCCCTCCCTGCTTCCTCCAGCCCCGGATCCAAGATGGCCGCGGATCCGGGTCCTGCAGGGAGGGAGGTGGCTTCACAGAGCCTGCTCATAGCAGGCACTGTGAAGGCTGCAGCGCTGCATGTCAGATCAGTGATCTGACAGAGTGCTGTGCACACTGTCAGATCACTGATCTGTGATGTCCCCCCCTGGGACAATGTAAAAAAGTAAAAAAAAAAATTTCAAAATGTGTAAAAAAAAAATAAAAAAAAATATTCCTAAATAATGAAAAAAAAAAAAATATTATTCCCCTAAATACATTTCTTTATCTAAATAAAAAAAAAACAATAAAAGTACACATATTTAGTATCGCCGCATCCGTAACGGCCCGACCTATAAAACTGGCCCACTAGTTAACCCCTTCAGTAAACACCGTAAGAAAAAAAAAAAAAAACGAGGCAAAAAACAACGCTTTATTATCATACCGCCGAACAAAAAGTGGAATAACACGCGATCAAAAAGACAGATATAAATAACCATGCTACCGCTGAAATCGTCATCTTGTCCCGCAAAAAACGAGCTGCCATACAGCATCATCAGCAAAAAAAAAAAAAGTTATAGTCCTGAGAATAAAGCGATGCAAAAATAATTATTTTTTCTATAAAATAGCTTTTATCGTATAAAAGCGCCAAAACATAAAAAAATGATATAAATGAGGTGTCGCTGTAATCGTACAGACCCAAAGAATAAAACTGATTTATCAATTTTACCAAACGCGGAACGGTATAAACGCCTCCCCCAAAAGAAATTCATGAATAGCTGGTTTTTGGTCATTCTGCCTCGCATAAATCGGAATAAAAAGCGATCAAAAAATGTAACGTGCCCGAAAATGTTACCAATAAAAACGTCAACTCGTCCCGCAAAAAACAAGACCTCACATGACTCTGTGAACCAAAATATGGAAAAATTATAGCTCTCAAAATGTGGTAACGCAAAAAATATTTTTTGCAATAAAAAGCGTCTTTCAGTGTGTGACGGCTGCCAATCATAAAAATCTGCTAAAAAACCCGCTATAAAAGTAAATCAAACCCCCCTTCATCACCCCCTTAGTTAGGGAAAAATTAAAAAAATGTATTTATTTTCATTTTTCCATTAGGGCTAGGGTTAGGGCTAGGGCTAGGGTAAAGGTACCGTCACACATAGCGACGCTGCAGCGATACCGACAACGATCCGGATCGCTGCAGCGTCGCTGTTTGGTCGCTGGAGAGCTGTCACACAGACAGCTCTCCAGCGACCAACGATCCCGAGGTCCCCGGTAACCAGGGTAAACATCGGGTAACTAAGCGCAGGGCCGCGCTTAGTAACCCGATGTTTACCCTGGTTACCATCCTAAAAAGTAAAAAAACAAACGCTACATAATTACCTTCCGCTGTCTGTCCTCGGCGCTCTGCTTCTCTGGTCTGGCTGTGAGCGCCGGGCAGCCAGAAAGCAGAGCGGTGACGTCACCGCTCTGCTTTCCGGCTGACCGACGCTCACAGCCAGAGCAGAAGGAGTGCAGAGCACAGCGCTGGAGGACAGACAGCGGTAGGTAAGTATGAAGTGTTTGTTTTTTTACTTTTAGGATGGTAACCAGGGTAAACATCGGGTTACTAAGCGCGGCCCTGCGCTTAGTTACCCGATGTTTACCCTGGTTACCAGCAAAGACATCGCTGAATCGGTGTCACACACGCCGATTCAGCGATGTCTACGGGGAGTCCAGCGACCAAATAAAGTTCTGGACTTTCTTCCCCGACCAGCGACAGCACAGCAGGGGCCTGATCGCTGCTGCCTGTCACACTGGACGATATCGCTAGCCAGGACGCTGCAACGTCACGGATCGCTAGCGATATCGTCTAGTGTGACAGTACCTTTAGGGTTTGGGCTAGGGTTAGGGCTAGGGTTAGGGCTAGGGTTAGGGCTAGGGTTAGGGCTAGGGCTAGGGTTAGGGCTATGGTTAGGGCTAGGGTTAAGGCTACAGTTAGGGTTGGGGCTAAAGTTGGGGTTAGGGCTATGGTTAGGACTAGGGTTAGGGCTACAGTTTCGGTTGGGGCTAAAGTTAGGGTTGGGGCTAGGGTTAAGGCTACAGTTAGGGTTGTAGATTACATTTACAGTTGGGAATAGGGTTGGGATTAGGGTTAGGTGTCTGTCAGGGTTAGAGGTGTGGTTAGGGTTACTGTTGGGATTAGGGTTAGGGGTGTGTTTGGATTAGGGTTTCAGTTTTAATTGGGGGGTTTCCACTGTTTAGGCACATCAGGGGCTCTCCAAACGCGACATGGCGTCCGATCTCAATTCCAGCCAATTCTGCGTTGAAAAAGTAAAACAGTGCTTCTTCCCTTCCGAGCTCTCCCGTGTGCCCAAACAGGGGTTTACCCCAACATATGGGGTATCAGCGTACTCAGGACAAATTGGACAACAACTTTTGGGGTCCAATTTCTCCTGTTACCCTTGGGAAAATACAAAACTGGGGGCTAAAAAATAATTTTTGTGGGAAAAAAAAGATTCTTTATTTTCACGGCTCTGCGTTATAAACTGTAGTGAAACACTTGGGGGTTGAAAGTTCTCACAACACATCTAGATAAGTTCCATGGGGGTCTAGTTTCCAATATGGGGTCACTTGTGGGGGATTTCTACTGTTTAGGTACATTAGGGGCTCTGCAAATGCAATGTGACACCTGCAGACCATTCCATCTAAGCCTGCATTCCAAATGGAGCTCCTTCCCTTCCGAGCCCTCCCATGCGCCCAAACAGTGGTTCCCCCCCCCCCACATATGGGGTATCAGCGCACTCAGAACAAATTGGACAACAAATTTTGGGGTCCAATTTCTCCTGTTACCCTCGGGAAAATACAAAACTGGGGGCTAAAAAATAATTTTTGTGGGAAAAAATGTTTGTTTTATTTTTACGGCTCTCCATTATAAACTTCTGTGAAGCCCTTGGTGGGTCAAAGTGCTCACCACACATGTAGATAAGTTCCTTAGGGGGTCTACTTTCCAAAATGGTGTCACTTGTGGGGGGTTTCTACTGTTTAGGTACATTAGGGGCTCTGCAAACGCAATGTGACACCTGCAGACCATTCCATCTAAGTCTGCATTCAAATGGCACTCCTTCCCTTCCGAACCCTCCCATGCGCCCAAACAGTGGTTCCCCCCACATATGGTGTATCATCGCACTCAGGACAAATTGGGCAACAAATTTTGGGGTCCACTTTCTCCTGTTACCCTCGGGAAAATACAAAACTGGGGGCTAAAAAAATAATTTTTGTGGGAAAAATTTTTTGTTTTATTTTTACGGCTCTGCATTATAAACTTCTGTGAAGCACTTGGTGGGTCAAAGTGCTCACCACACATCTAAATAAGTTCCTTAAGGGGTCTACTTTCCAAAATGGTGTCACTTGTGGGGGGTTTCAATGTTTAGGCACATCAGGGGCTCTCCAAACGAAACATGGCGTCCCATCTCAATTCCAGTCAATTTTGCATTGAAAAGTCAAATGGCGCTCCTTCGCTTCCGAGCTCTGCCATGCGCCCAAACAGTGGTTTACCCCCACATGTGGGGTATTGTCGTGCTCAGGACAAATAGTACAACAATGTTTGGGGTCTATTTTCTCCTGTTACCCTTGGTAAAATTAAACAAATTGGAGCTGAATTAAATTTTTTGTGAAAAAAAGTTAAATGTTCATTTTTATTTAAACATTCAAAAAATTCCTGTGAAGCACCAGAAGGGTTAATAGACTTCTTGAATATGGTTTTGAGCACCTTGAGGGGTGTAGTTTTTAGAATGGTGTCACACTTGGGTATTTTCTATCATATAGACCCCTCAAAATGACTTCAAATGAGATGTGGTCCCTAAAAAAAAATGGTGTTGTAGAAATGAGAAATTGCTGGTCAACTTTTAACCCTTATAACTCCCTAACAAAAAAAAATTTTGGTTCCAAAATTGTGCTGATGTAAAGTAGACATGTGGGAAATGTTACTTATTAAGTATTTTGTGTGACATATCTCTGTGATTTAATTGATAAAAATTCAAAGTTGGAAAATTGCGAAATTTTCATAATTTTGCCAAATTTCCGTTTTTTTCACAAATAAACGCAGGTACTATCAAAGAATTTTTACCATTGTCATGAAATACAATATGTCACGAGAAAACAATGTCAGAATCACTGGGATCCGTTGAAGCGTTCCAGAGTTATAACCTCACAAAGGGACAGTGGTCAGAATTGTAAAAATTGGCCCGGTCATTAACGTGCAAACCACCCTTGGGGGTAAAGGGGTTAATATCAGGGCTTATTCAGACATCTGAGATATTTCATATACGCAAAAAACATTCCAGGTATCATCAATGTTTTGGACTCAATTTTCATAAGTGTTTGGTCAGTGGCAGTTTTAGGACGCATTCATATACAAATATATGAAGCAGTCACGGTTGAGTCAGGGGACTGTCATGATCCCAATGGCAGGGGATCACAAAAATGACAAGCACAGATACAAACAAGCTCTAGGGCGATGGAACCTGAGCTGACCGCGACCCTGAACCTAACACACAAATAAAAGTAGCCGGGGAACGTGCCTACGATGATCCTAGACGTCTCGCTCCAGCCGAAGATCTAACTTCCCCTATCAGAAGAAACACAGACCTCTCTTGCCTCCAGAGAAATACCCCACAGCAAATAGCAGCCCCCCACATATAATGACGGTGAAATGAGAGGAAAGCACATACGTAGTATGAAAACAGTGTCAGCAAAATGAGGCCCACTAAAGCTAGATAGCAGAGGATACAAAAGTGAACTGCGCGGTCAGCGAAAAACCCTTCAAAAAACCATCCTGAAATTACTTGAACTCATGTGCCAACTCATGGTACATGAAAAGCAATTTCAGCCCACTAGAGCAACCAGCAGCAGAGAAACACATATCTGCAGGCTGGACTAAAAACCAAATTAAGCAAAACACAAAACAGGAAAATCCAAACTTAGCTTGTCCAGAAGGTTCTAGGAGCAGGGAGCAGAGGTAACAAGACACACTGGATACATTGATAACCGGCGAGGAAATGCCAGCAAAGCCAGGTTAAATAGGAAACTCCCATATGCTGATGGAACAGGTGGAACCCAGAAACCCAGGAAAGACAAGTCACCCAGTACCATCAGTAACCACCAGAGGGAGCCCAAAAACAGAACTCACAACAGTACCCCCCCCTTGAGGAGGGGTCACCGAACCCTCACGAGAACCACCAGGGCGACCAGGATGAGCCCTATGAAAAGCGCGAACCAAATCATCAGCATGAACATCCGAGGCAACCACTCAAGAATTATCCTCCTGACCATAACACTTCTACTTGACCAAATACTGGAGTTTCCGTCTGGAAACACAAGAATCCAAGATCTTCTCCACAACATACTCCAATTCTCCCTCCACTAGCACTGGAGCAGGAGGCTCAAGCGAAGGAAGAACAGGTACCTCATACTTCCGCAACAACGACCGATGGAACACATTATGAATAGCAAACGATGCCGGGAGATGCAAACGAAACGACACAGGGTTAAGAATTTCCAAGATCCTATAGGGACCGATGAACCGAGGCTTGAACTTAGGAGAAGAGACCTTCATAGGAACAAAACGAGAAGACAACCATACCAAGTCACCAACAAGAAGTCGAGGACCCACGCGGCGACGGCGATTAGCAAACTGCTGAGCCTTCTCCTGGGACAACTTCAAATTGTCCACCACATGACTCCAAATCCGATGCAACCTATCCACCACCATGTCCACTCCAGGACAATCAGAAGGTTCCACCTGACCAGAGGAAAAACGAGGATGAAACCCCGAATTACAAAAGAAAGGAGAAACCAAGGTAGCAGAACTAGCCCGATTATTAAGGGCAAACTCGGCCAGCGGCAAAAAGGTAACCCAGTCATCCTGATCAGCAGAAACAAAACACCTTAAATAAGTTTCCAAGGTCTGATTAGTTCGTTCAGTCTGGCCATTCGTCTGAGGATGGAATGCAGACGAAAAGGACAAATCAATGCCCATCTTAGCACAGAACGTCCGCCAAAATCTAGACACAAACTGGGATCCCCTGTCAGAAACGATGTTCTCAGGAATCCCATGCAAACGAACCACATTCTGAAAAAACAGAGGGACCAACTCAGAGGAGGAAGGCAACTTAGGCAAGGGTACCAGATGAACCATTTTAGAAAAGCGATCACACACAACCCAGATGACGGACATTTTTTGAGAGACAGGGAGATCCGAAATAAAGTCCATGGAAATGTGCGTCCAAGGCCTCTTCGGGATAGGCAAAGGTGACAACAATCCACTGGCCCGAGAACAGCAAGGCTTAGCCCGAGCGCAAACCTCACAAGACTGCACAAAAGAACGCACATCCCTCGACAAGGAAGGCCACCAAAAAGACCTGGCCACCAAGTCTCTAGTACCAAATATTCCAGGATGACCTGCCAACGCAGAAGAATGGACCTCGGAGATGACTCTACTGGTCCAATTATCCGGAACAAACAGTCTCTCAGGCGGACAACGATCAGGTTTACCCGCCTGAAACTCCTGCAAAGCACGTCGCAAGTCTGGGGAGACAGCAGACAAAATCACCCCATCCCTAAGGATACCAGAGGGCTCAGAATTTCCAAGGGAGTCAGGCACAAAACTCCTAGAAAGAGCATCCGCCTTCACATTCTTTGAACCTGGCAGGTATGAAACCACAAAATTGAAACGAGAGAAAAACAGTGACCAACGAGCCTGTCTAGGATTCAGACGCCTGGCAGACTCAAGGTAAATCAAATTTTTGTGATCAGTCAAGACCACCACACGATGTCTAGCACCCTCTAGCCAATGACGCCACTCCTCAAATGCCCACTTCATGGCCAAAAGTTCCCGATTACCAACATCATAATTCCGCTCAGCCGGCGAAAACTTTCTAGAAAAAAACGCGCATGGCTTCATCACTGAGCCATCGGAGCTTCTCTGTGACAAAACCGCCCCCGCTCCAATCTCGGAAGCATCAACCTCAACCTGAAAAGGGAGCGAAACATCTGGCTGACGCAACACAGGAGCAGAAGAAAACCGGCGCTTAAGTTCCTGAAAGGCCTCCACAGCCGCAGGAGACCAATTAGCAACATCAGCACCCTTCTTAGTCAAATCCGTCAAAGGCTTAACAACACTAGAAAAATTAGTTATAAAACGACGATAGAAATTAGCAAAGCCCAAGAACTTCTGTAGACTCTTAAGAGATGTAGGCTGCGTCCAGTCACAAATAGGCTGAACCTTGACGGGATCCATCTCAATAGTAGAAGGGGAAAAAATATACCCCAAGAAAGAAATCTTCTGGACTCCAAAGAGACACTTTGAGCCTTTTACAAACAAGGAATTGGCCCGCAGGACCTGAAACACCTTCCTGACCTGCTGAACATGAGACTCCCAGTCATCAGAAAAAACCAAAATATCATCCAAATACACAATCATAAATTTATCCAGATATTCACGGAAAATATCGTGCATAAAGGACTGGAAGACTGAAGGAGCATTAGAAAGTCCAAAAGGCATTACCAAATACTCAAAATGGCCCTCAGGCGTATTAAATGCGGTTTTCCACTCATCACCTTGCTTTATTCGTATAAGATTATACGCACCCCGAAGATCAATCTTAGTGAACCATTTAGCCCCCTTAATGCGAGCAAACAAATCAGTCAACAATGGCAAAGGATACTGATATTTTACGGTAATCTTATTCAAAAGACGATAATCTATACAAGGCCTCAAGGAACCATCTTTTTTGGCCACGAAAAAAAAACCTGCTCCCAAAGGGGACAAAGATGGACGGATATGTCCCTTTTCCAAGGACTCCTTAACATAATCCCGGATAGCAGTATGCTCTGGCACTGACAGATTGAACAAACGACCTTTAGGAAATTTACTGCCTGGAATTAAATTTATAGCGCAATCGCAATCCCTGTGAGGAGGAAGCGAACTGAGCTTAGGCTCCTCAAAAACATCCCGATAATCAGACAAAAACACAGGAATCTCAGAAGGAGTAGATGAAGGGATAGAAATCGGAGGTGCATCATCATGAACCCCCTGACAACCCCAGCTTAACACAGACATTGATTTCCAGTCAAGGACTGGATTATGAGTTTGTAACCATGGCAGACCAAGTACTAGAACATCATGCAAATTATACAGTACCAGGAAGCGAATCACCTCCTGATGAACGGGAGTCATACGCATGGTCACTTGTGTCCAGTACTGAGGTTTATTCATAGCCAAAGGTGTAGAGTCAATTCCCTTCAAAGGAATAGGGACTTCCAGAGGCTCCAGACTAAACCCACAGCGATTGGCAAATGACCAATCCATAAGACTCAGGGCAGCGCCTGAATCCACATAGGCATCGACGGAAATGGATGATAATGAACAAATCAGAGTCACAGACAGAATGAACTTAGACTGTAAAGTACTAATGGCAACAGACTTATCAACCTTTTTTGTGCGTTTAGAGCATGCTGATATAACATGAGCTGAATCACCACAATAAAAGCACAACCCTTTTTTCCGCCTATACTTTTGCCATTCACTTCTGGACTGAATTCTATCACATTGCATTATCTCAGGTGACGGTTCAGACGACACCGCCAAATGATGCACAGGTTTGCGCTCCCGTAAACGCCGATCAATCTGAACAGCCATAGTCATAGACTCATTCAGACCAGCAGGCGCAGGGAACCCCACCATAACATCTTTAATGGCCTCAGAAAGGCCATCTCTAAACTTTGCAGCCAGAGCGCACTCATTCCACTGAGTAAGCACCGACGACTTCCGAAATATTTGACAATAAATTTCTGCTTCATCTTGCCCCTGAGAGAGGGCCAACAAAGCTTTTTCAGCCTGAATCTCTTGGTTAGGTTCCTCATAGAGCAAACCCAATGCCAGAAAAAATGCATCCGCATTAAGCAACGCAGGGTCCCCTGGTGCCAATGCAAATGCCCAATCCTGAGGGTCACCCCGCAGGAAAGATATAATTATCTTGACTTGCTGAGCAGGGTCTCCAGAGGAGCGAGATTTCAAAGAAAGAAACAACTTGCAATTGTTCCTAAAATTCAGAAAACGAGATCTATCTCCAGAAAAAAACTCTGGGACAGGAATTCTAGGTTCAGACATAGGAGCATGTACAACAAAATCCTGTATATTTTGAACCTTAGCGGCAAGATTATTCAGACTGGAAGCCAAACTCTGGACGTCCATGATAAACAGCTGAGATCAGAGCCATTCAAAGATTAAGAGGAGGAGGAAGTAGCCAGGCTGCAATAAGGCTAGGCAGCAAACTCTGAGGGAAAGGGGAAAGAAAAAAAAAAAAAAACTTCCTCAGACTACTTATCCTCCTACTTCAGCCAATACAATTAACACTTTGTGGGCCGGTTATACTGTCATGATCCCAATGGCAGGGGATCACAAAAATGACAAGCACAGATACAAACAAGCTCTAGGGCGATGGAACCTGAGCTGACCGCGACCCTGAACCTAACACACAAATAAAAGTAGCCGGGGAACGTGCCTACGATGATCCTAGACGTCTCGCTCCAGCCGAAGATCTAACTTCCCCTATCAGAAGAAACACAGACCTCTCTTGCCTCCAGAGAAATACCCCACAGCAAATAGCAGCCCCCCACATATAATGACGGTGAAATGAGAGGAAAGCACATACGTAGTATGAAAACAGTGTCAGCAAAATGAGGCCCGCTAAAGCTAGATAGCAGAGGATACAAAAGTGAACTGCGCGGTCAGCGAAAAACCCTTCAAAAAACCATCCTGAAATTACTTGAACTCATGTGCCAACTCATGGTACATGAAAAGCAATTTCAGCCCACTAGAGCAACCAGCAGCAGAGAAACACATATCTGCAGGCTGGACTAAAAACCAAATTAAGCAAAACACAAAACAGGAAAATCCAAACTTAGCTTGTCCAGAAGGTTCTAGGAGCAGGGAGCAGAGGTAACAAGACACACTGGATACATTGATAACTGGCGAGGAAATGCCAGCAAAGCCAGGTTAAATAGGAAACTCCCATATGCTGATGGAACAGGTGGAACCCAGAAACCCAGGAAAGACAAGTCACCCAGTACCATCAGTAACCACCAGAGGGAGCCCAAAAACAGAACTCACAACAGGGGACCCATGGCCAGTCCGTGCATTGCAGTCCGATCTCTGACTGGTTTGTATGGATGAAGTAAAAATGGATCGGTCATATGGAGCGCAAGCGACACAGTTCAACTGGTATTAAAAAGTCTTCATTTAATATTTCCCCAAGCTTTTCAACGGAATAGTTCTGTCTTCTTCAGATGGCGGTTATATATGGTAACTGCCACCTGAAGAAGACGGAACTATTCAGTTGAAACGAGTTGTGGAAATATTAAAGGGAACCTGTCACCTGAATTTGGCGGGACCGGTTTTCGGTCATATGGGCGGAGTTTTTAGGTGTTTGATTCACCCTTTCCTTACCCGCTGGCTGCATGCTGGCCTTGCGCAGGCGTGTACTACGGAGGACAGAGAATGAACTTCAATCCAATATTGCAGCCAGCATGCAGCCAGCGGGTAAGGAAAGGGTGAATCAAACACATGAAAACTCCGCCCATATGACCGAAAACCGGTCCCGCCAAATTCAGGTGACAGGTTCCCTTTAAATGAAGACTTTTTAATACCAGTTGAACTGTGTCGCTTGTGCTCCATATGACCGGTCCATTTTTACTTCATCCAGTTTTATCCTCTTCTTAGGCAACCGGCCGGAGCTGCAGCACTAAAAAACTCCCATCACCAGCTTGACGCTCCTGTGAAGCCGCCTATTCTAACTCTGTTCACATGATTTGTATGGAAGTCTCATTGTGCCCTTACAGTCAGTGATCCGTGATTTTCTTGTATGAAAAGATAAATCCAATTACCGAGCTTCTCCTGCACATTACAAGGTTAATCATGGTCAGCACACGGACTGTACACTGATGTCATCTGAATGCAATCTGTGATTTTCAAGGACCTATAGACTTGTATTGGTGATATCTATCTGTGACTGATAAAAAAAGAACATGTGAACAGCCCTATAGAATTCTTGGATACTTGTTCTATACGTGAAAAACACAGATAGAACACGTACGTGAAAAAGAGGTGTCTGAATGAGGCCCTTACTAAAATTGTATCTGTATGATCAGCATGTTTGCAATTAGGGTAAAGCTAAAAAATGTATTTGCTGAAGTGTGACCAAACATGTCTGGGAAGGAAGGCTATTTTTCAATGAAGTGTAATGGAACACTTGAAGCCTTGAAAGGTGAGCTTCATTCAGCCAAGTGTCATGCAGCAGGAGGACAAAGCCACACCTGTTTTACCAGGACTCAGACAGGCAGGGAGAGGATCGGCTGCAAAAAAAAGACCCACAGGAAGAAAAGAGCCATCTTAGATTGCAGCAATTGGTGAGTGAGAAAAGCCAATAACAACAGTGGGAACAGGGCCAAGGAGCACCTGTCCTCTGTGTTTCTCCGGATGCCTTTGTCTCCTACTCGGCACATGTAATAAGCTTACTCCTTCTAAATGGGCATATTGTATGTGTCCATGATTGGATTATATGACCATGGAAAGCAATTCCAGAAGACACTGCTCATGTGCAAAAAGCACTCGTAAGAATGAAGCTTGTAGGTGTAATATATTAATAAAAGCATACTCTGTCTGCAATAAACTGTCATTTATCCATGACCTCTTTATCAATAACAAACTCTCCTTCCTCGGCATCACTGAAACCTGGCTCACCCCTTCTGACACAGCCTCCCCTGCGGCACTCTCCTACGGTGGCTTCCACCTTTCTCACACACCCCGCCCCAGCAGCAAACATGGCGGAGGAGTTGGTTTTCTCCTGTCAGATAACTGCTCCTTCACCCCAATCCCACTGCCACCCTCTGTTACCCTCCCTTCCTTTGAGGTGCACTCTGTGCGCATCTACTCCCCCTCCAACCTCCAACTGGCTGTCATCTACCGTCCCCCAGGGCCAGCCACCACCTTCTTCGACCACTTCACCACCTGGCTACTCCATTTCCTCGCCGCTGACATCCCCACTATCATCATGGGTGACTTCAACATCCCCATTGACACTTCCCTCTCAGCTGCCACTAAACTTCTATCCCTCACTTCCTCCTTTGGCCTTACTCAATGGTCTTCTACAGCCACCCACAAAGATGGTCACACACTGGACCTCATTCTCACCCGCCTCTGCTCCCTATCTAACCTCTCAAACTCACCTCTTCCTCTTTCTGACCACAACCTACTTACATTCTCTTCCCTTTCCACTCCTTGTCTACAACCCCCACCCCACAAACTCTCACACCCTCGCAGAAATCTTAAACACCTTGATCTTCACTCACTCTCTGAATCCCTCCTCCCTCTCACAGACATAAGCTCCCTACACAATGCGGATGACGCTGCCGCTCTATATAACACCACAATAGCTGCAGCTTTGGAATCTCTTGCCCCTCTCACACATACCAAAGCTCGCAAAATCAACAGACAACCCTGGCACACCAGCATGACCAAAGAACTGAGGCGAGCTTCCAGAGCTGCTGAGCGCAGATGGAAAAGATCCCACTCCATCGAGCACTTCATCGCATTCAAACAGTCCCTCACTGCTTTCAAAACCACGCTCGCCACAGCAAAACAAACCTACTTCTCATCTCTCATATCCTCCCTGTCTCACAACCCCAAACAGTTATTCAACACCTTCAACTCTCTCCTCCGTCCCCCAGCACCTCCTCCCTCCCCACTCATCTCAGCTGAAGACTTTGCCTCATTTTTCAAGCAGAAAATTGAGAACATCAGAGACAATTTTAGTAAACAACCCCCAGAACCCTTCCTCCCAACTACCCAGCCCTCCACCTCCAAAACCAACTTCTCCACCATTACAGAAGATGGACTCTCCACTCTACTCTCAAGATCGCATCTCACCACCTGTGCACTTGACCCACTCCCATCCCACTTCATCCCAAACCTCACCACAGTCTTCATCCCAACCCTAACCCATCTCTTTAACCTATCACTAACAACTGGCATTTTCCCCTCAAGCTTTAAACATGCCTCAATCACACCTATCCTCAAAAAGCCCTCTCTTGACCCATCCTCTGCATCTAGCTATCGCCCTATATCACTTCTCCCCTTTGCCTCAAAACTACTGGAACAACATGTCCATCTTGAACTGTCCTCCCATCTATCTTCCTGCTCCTTCTTCGACCGCTTTCAATCAGGCTTCCGGTCACACCACTCCACTGAAACTGCCCTAACTAAGGTCACCAATGACCTATTAACCGCCAAGAGCAAGCGACACTACTCTGTCCTCCTCCTCCTGGACCTGTCCTCTGCCTTTGACACAGTGGACCATTCCCTGCTGCTGCAGACCCTCTCATCCCTTGGAATCACAGAATTGGCCCTATCCTGGATCTCATCATACCTAACTGACCGTACATTCAGCGTCTCCCACTCACACACCACCTCCTCACCTCGCCCCTTATCTGTCGGAGTCCCGCAAGGTTCAGTTCTAGGACCCCTGCTCTTCTCCATCTACACCTTTGGCCTGGGACAGCTCATAGAATCTCATGGCTTTCAGTATCATCTCTATGCTGACGACACACAGATCTACATCTCTGGACCAGATATCACCTCCCTACTAACCAGAATCCCTCAATGTCTGTCTGCTATTTCATCCTTCTTCTCCACTAGATTTCTAAAACTTAACATGGACAAAACAGAATTCATCATCTTTCCCCCATCTCACGCGACCTCCCCAACGAACCTATCCATTACAGTAAACGGCTGCCCACTCTCCCCAGTCCCACAAGCCCGCTGTCTTGGGGTAATCCTTGACACTGATCTCTCCTTTAAACCACATATCCAAACCCTTTCCACTTCCTGCCGCCTCCAACTCAAAAATATTTCACGGATCCGCACATTCCTAAACCAAGAATCTGCAAAGACCCTAGTCCATGCCCTCATCATCTCCCGCCTTGACTACTGTAACCTCCTGCTCTGTGGCCTCCCCTCTAACACTCTTGCACCCCTCCAATCTATTCTAAACTCTGCTGCCCGACTAATCCACCTGTCCCCCCGCTATTCCCCGGCCTCTCCCCTCTGTCAATCCCTGCACTGGCTCCCCATCACCCAGAGACTCCAGTACAAAAACCTAACCATGACATACAAAGCCATCCACAACCTGTCTCCTCCATACATCTGCGACCTCGTCTCCCGGTACTTTCCTGCACGCAACCTCCGATCCTCACAAGATCTCCTTCTCTACTCCCCTATTATCTCCTCTTCCCACAATCGCATACAAGATTTCTCTCGTGCATCCCCCCTACTCTGGAATGCTCTACCACAACATATCAGACTCTCGCCTACCATCGAAACCTTCAAAAAGAACCTGAAGACCCACCTCTTCCGACAAGCCTACAACCTGCAGTAACCACCGATTGACCAAACCGCTGCACAGCCAGCTCTACCCTCACCTACTGTATCCTCACCCATCCCTTGTAGATTGTGAGCCCTCGCGGGCAGGGTCCTCTCTCCTCCTGTACCAGTTGTGACTTGTATTGTTAAAGATTATTGTACTTGTTTTATTATGCATACCCCTCCTCACATGTAAAGCGCCATGGAATAAATGGCGCTATAATAATAAATAATAATAATAATAATACCCTAGAGTGTAACAAAATGAAGAAAACAGCAAGAACCAGAAAAGAATATCCATCTTGATTATTGTTATTATGCATTTTATAGGGTAACATATTGCACAGTGCCATCATGGCGCAATAAAAATTTGTTTCCTTGCCCCAATGGAGATTACAGTCAAGTTTAGCAGAGGCACAAATACTATTACGGTAATTGAGTTTGAACACTATAAACACGGTACATTTTTGGATATTAGATGGAAGCCTATGAACTTATGGGTATGAGTTAAAGACTAGATGCTGTATTGTGAAGGATTTAACACTTGGAAACCTCAATCTAACCTTGAGTAACCTAATATTATAGACCATGGATTGACCCTTAGTGGCCCAATAGACCTAATCTGTTCTATAGGCAGCAGATTGTCAAGAATTAGACGTCGTAAAATTATTTGGCTTGTTCATGAGATTACTAGCGTAACTAATGTAATCTTCTTTACTAAGGCCAATAATAAGTCCAGCAGTCATAGTTCTGGAACAAACAACTGTGATGACCAGACTGGTCACAGGTATCCTGACCGAACCAGGTCGTCAACCTGATTTTTTCTATTTAGGTCTGCAACTGATATGAAGACATCAGCTGCATTCACTGTAAAGTGTAAAATGATGATAATTGCAATCATAAACATTGCTACAGCTTTAGATTTAGTACATAACCTCCCAGGAAGAACCAACGAGATTGCAAAGTGGATAGTAAAAGAAGGCGAGAGGAGAGGTTCTGCTTTTCAAGGGATTAGGTAACACAGAACATCCACACTAAGGGCCAATGTACAGACCATTTGTGGTGCATGGACAGTCCCTATGGTCACATATTACACATGCTGCAGTGAGAATTCATTAAAACAGGCAATCAATGGAAGCCAATGCCAAATATTCAAAAAAATAAATACATCTTTATTTAGTAATCACATTAAAAGAATACAAACAGAGATACAAATGCAAAGAATAATACCGACATATACAAGTCTGTATCAACATGAAGAGTATATACTCAAGGTCCTTTAAATAAATATCTAGTGAAGTTACAGATTGAATATGTATAAGGTTTGCAAACTAAACCAAAAATTAGAATGCCACATGGACCTGAAGAAAAAACAACATAACTCCAACCAGCTAAATGTACACCCTTTGTCTCTCAACAATCGTCTAGTGCATGTATATCCTACCAACTGAATATACACCCTTTTACCCTTTGCCTCTTATATCAAAGGCTGCAATAAAGTGCCTAGTGCATGTATAGCCATTTGTGGATCGCCTAGAGAAAGCGCTTAGTGCTGTATGAATACAATTGCAAGTCAATTTTGGCATCCCTGGCTCATAACACAATACATATAATATAGAATGCAGCAAGATTAACTAGTGGCATGATATACGTCAGAAGATGGGTTAAATCTATAGTTAAAGCCCCATAAACAAAACTGCTTAAATATAAGGAGTAAGGAAAATACATATGAATCAATACATGACCTGTATAAGCGGTGCCTGCGCCCCAACGTGCGTTTCACGTTAGCTTCTTCCTGGGGGTAGCTAGAAGGGTGTATATTCAGTTGGTAGGATATACATGCACTAGACATTTTGTTGAGAGAAAAAGGGTGTATATTCAGCTGGTTGGAGTTATGTTGTTTTTTCTTCAGGTCCATGTGGCATTCTAATTTTTGGTTTGGTTTGGAAACCTTATACGTATTCAATCTGTAACTTCACTAGATATTTATTTAAAGGACCTTGAGTATATACTCTTCATGTTGATACAGACTTGTATATGGCGGTATTATTCTTTGCATTTGTATCTCTGTTTGTATTCTTTTAATGTGATTACGATTGTAGGATTTTCATGAAGTTTGGGAAGTGCCATTCTTAAGGCCATTCTGTATATCATTAAAACAGGCATTGGTCACGTGCACATGGAGAAGTAAAATGCACCCAATTCATTAAGAGGCACTTGGCACTTAATGAATTACGCACATCTTACAAGTGCTGTGCAAATCCATCGGAAACTAGAGTACATTTCTAGCAAAAAGTGGTGTAAAGTTTCATGAACAAGACGAGTGGGCCTAGCCAAACCATATTTCGCCCATGCTCCACCCATTTAAGTAAAATTGGCAGGGACTAACGTGATAATGCCAAAAGTCACACAATGTTACGCAGCTTTTGAGTTGCAAAAAAATTCTGCTACTTTAAGTTGTTCCATGCCAGAGTTCTGGTGTAAACACCTTAATTTATTAGCCCCAATGTTTTTAGCAGAAAATATCTTCACAATTTGGTTTGCATTTGAACATGTCATAATTTATATCCTCAAGGATCCCACTTGTAACTTGTAACCATAAAATAATGCTAATAAAAACTGTATGGTATTTCCAGAGGAAGAAGTGTATTGTACTTCGAAACGCGTCAAATAAAACCATATGTCTAATTAATTTTCTGAAATTGGCATCTCCAATAATCAGCAGTGTGAACAAATCCACAAATTCATTCTGGTTTCTATTGCAAGTGGTTTGATGACCTGTGGATCCGCGATAGCTGAATAACATTCTAAAATGCACAATTCTGTGGATCAGGTGGGCATAATCAGCCATTTTTAATTCTGAATGTTTTATCAGATAAGGCCCTTTTGCACTATTTTTCTCCAGCCTAAATACTTCAACCGTAAAATAATGACATTTCTGACAAGCAGTACAACAGTTAAATAGCATTGCGTGGGAATTTTTCTGAATATTTTCTCACACTAGAGTTCATATGAGTTTATGCCACCAGGGGGTGCAGCACCGTAAGTATAGGTAGCTACAATAAAGATATTAAAACCCCATGTCTATTTATTTCATTAAAATACTTTATTCATAATGTGTGTGTTTTTTAACCCTTTATTACTATTGGATTAATAATGGATAGGTGTCTTATTGACATCTCTCCATTATTAACCAGGCTTAATGTCACCTTACATTAGCAAGGTGACATTAACCCTTTTTTACCCCATCCCACCGCTACTCGAGAGTGGGAAGAGAGAGGCTAAGTGCCAGAATAGGCACAACTTACAGATGTGCCTTTTCTGGGGTGGCTGGGGGCAGATGTTTTTAGCCAGGGGGGGCCAATAACCATGGTCCCTCTCTAGGCTATTAATATCTGCCCTCAGTCACTGGCTTTACCACTCTGGCGGAGAAAATTGCACGGGAGCCCACGCCAGTTTTTTTTCCGTGATTTAACCCTTTAGATTAACACCTAGAGCTCCCAAATTTTGCACACAGACACTTCTAACATTAGTAGTGAGGAATATGTAAAAAATAAGGGATATGAAATGGTTTACTGTATGTAAACCATGTCTCATATCCTGTCGGGTTTGATAAGGAGATAGCAAAAGCCAGCAATTGAATTACCAGCTTTTATGCTATCTAGCTATGTATGAAATATAAATATATATATATATGTACACCATATATACTCGAGTATAAGCCGAGATTTTCAGCCCATTTTTTTGGGCTGAAAGTCCCCCTCTCGGCTTATAATCGAGTCATACCCGGGGGTCAGCAGGGGAGGGGGAGCGGGGGCTGTCTAGTTATACTTACCTGCTCCGGCGCGGTTCCTGCAGTTCCTGCTTCTCCCGGCGCTGCAGCTTCTTCCTGTTCTGAGTGGTCACATGGTACCGCTCATTACAGCAATGAATATGCGGCTCCACCTCCCATAGGGGAACTGTGATGGCTCAATACAGGAAGAAGATGCAGCGCCGGGAGAAGCAGGGACCGCGCCGGGCGCAGGTAAGTATTCGGGGAGGGGAGCGCTGCGAGATATTTACCTGCTCATCACTCCGGTGCGGCTCCGTCTGCAGCATCCTCTAGCAGTGACGCTCAGGTTAGAGGGCACGGTGACGTAGACGGAGCCGCACAAGGAGCAGGTAAATATTAAAAGCGCCGGCGTCCTGAGCAAGAGAGGTGAGTATGTGATCTTTTTTTTTTATTGCAGCAGCAGCATTATATATGGAGCATCTATGGGGCCATAATCAACGGTGCAGAGCAATATATATGGCACAGCTTTATGTGGAGCATCTATGGGGTCATAATGAACGGTGCAGAGCATTTCATATGGCACAGCTTTATGTGGAGCATCTATGGGGCCATAATGAATGGTAATGAATGGTGCAGAGCATTCTATATGGCACAGATTTCTATGGAGCATCTATGGGGCCATAATGAACGGTGCAGAGCATTATATGTGCCACAGCTTTCTATGGAGCCATAATGAACGGTGCAGAGCATTATATGTGGCACTGCTTTATGTGGAGCATCTATGGGGCCATAATGAACGGTGCAGAGCATATAGGGCACAGCTTTATATGGAGCATCTATGGGGCCATAATGAACGGTGCAGAGCATATAGGGCACAGCTTTATATGGAGCATCTATGGGGCCATAATGAACAGTGCAGAGCATTCTATATGGCACAGCTTTATATGGAGCATCTATGGGGCCATAATGAACGGTGCAGAGCATTATATATGGCACAGCTTTCTATGGAGCCATAATGAACGGTGCAGAGCATTATATGTGGCACAGCTTTCTATGGAGCATCTATGGGGCCATAATGAATGGTGCAGAGCTTTATATATGGCACAGCTTTCTATGGAGCATCTATGGGGCAATAATAAACGGTATGGAGCATCTATTTTTATTTTTGAAATTCATCGGTAGCTGCTGCATTTTCCACCCTAGGCTTATACTCGAGTCAATAAGTTTTCCCAGTTTTTTGTGGCAAAATTAGGGGGATCGGCTTATACTCGGGTCGGCTTATACTCGAGTATATACGGTATATATATATATATATATATATATGTGTGTGTGTGTGTCTCACTGACATATATATATAGAGAGAGAGAGAGAGAGAGACTGTATATATGTTTTCACAAATATTTGAGCCCATGGATCCAGTCTATGTCCATTTTGCAAGCCGGCGAGAAAATCACACGGTACGGATGCCATACGGATGCCATACGGAGGTTTACATGTGCAAAATACGCAGCAACACCTTGTCTACTGATGACATACGGATCACTGTTCAGGGAACATTTCTGCATATTTGGTCTGTTAAAAACGGACCATATTTTTATACGTTGTGTGTGACTCCAGCTATAAAAACGTGAGTCTTGGGAACAGTCAGATTGTCTGTGGTAGTTCATTCCAGAGAACTCCCAGCATAGGAGAAGTCTTGGAGACAGAGGTGCGAGATTCTAATTATGGTGGATGTTAGTCTTAGGTCTGTTTCAGAACAGAGAGAACGTGTAGAGCGATAGACAGAGATAAGAGAGGAGACACAGGGTGGTGCAGAACTGTGAAGAGAGTTGTGGGCGAGAGACATGAGTTTATATTGCATTCTTTATTGAATGGGTAACCAGTGTAATGACTTTTACAAAGTGGAGGCTTCTGTGAAGCAGCTGCAGAGAAATATGACTCTGGATGCCGCATTCAGGACAGATTGAAGTGGAGAGAGTTTAGTAAGAGGGAGACCTATCAGAAGAGAGTTGCAGTAGAAGGGAAGATTAGAGACAGGTCTGTAGCTAGCAGCTCAGTTCTGGTCAAAGGATATTTTTTTAAGAAAAGGGGTTATGATGGTGTATTTAAATGAGGGAAAGATACGAGAAATAAGAGAGAGGTTAAATATTTTAGTTAGTTAAGTGCTGACAACCAGTGAGAGAGAGTGGAGGAGATGTGCGGGAATAGGGTTACTGTTGCAAGTTGTAGGCCGAGAAGAAGCGAGGAGCTGGGTAACCTTTGTAACAGGCTCAAAGATGGCAAGAGAGCTTGAAGTGCATCAGGAAAGGGGATCCAGGCTCTGAGGAGATTGGGCAAAAATTTCCTGATCGATATAGTTGATTTTTTCTAGGAAATGAATGACCAAATCCTCACTGAGGTTGGTGATTGGGACCTGTGCTTTAGGACTCAGGAGGGAGATTAGGGTTTCAAAAAGTAATTTTGGATTTAGCTAGTGAAGTGATGAGGGTGGAGAAGTAGGATTGTTTGGCCAGATGATGGGCAGAGTTATAAGTTTTAAGCATGAACTTATAGAACTTATAGTGGATGAATCCGATCCGATAGATACTAATGTGCAGGCACCGCCAAGCACCATCTGTCTGGATAGAGACAATTTTTTCCCTCTAGCAAAATGGCTCCGGCGGCGCATGTGCAGTAGCATCTATCGGATCGCTGATAGATGCTACTGCGGAGGTGCGGCTGGCGTCATTTAGACAATTATATATATTTATTCAGAATAAATGTATATCACTAAATAATTTAATGCATATTATAGATGTGAACATGCTGCAGCACAGGCGCTGCCGTCTCCCTGCTGAATCTGATTTTTTTTTTAATACATATTATATTCAGTATGTAAAATAGGGGAGCAGGTCAGTGAGGGATCAGTGACCTGTTATAAGCCATACAGATGCATATGTAAGCAGAGCACTACATAAAGACCCCTCACAGGCCCACCCCGAAGCATGAGAATCTCATTAAAGGGAACCTGTCACCCACAAAATCGAAGGTGAACTAAGCCCACCAGCATCAGGGCCTTATCTACAGCATTCTGGAATAAAGTAAAAAGTAAAGGTATAAATTGACTTACCATCCAAACAGCTACATGACAATATAAGTGGCTTTGGGGGTGCGGTGATTAAGGGTCATGATGGATTCCCTTTAAGGAGATTGTATCATCAAAATGTTTCAATCAAGATTTTATGATAAATATATATTACTTTTGCATTTTTGATTGTGTTGTACTTCAATTTTCCATTCTATGTAATGTATATATAGTATATAAAAAAATAATTTGAAATCTTGCATTTTTCACACTGGCCACCCAGCCTATTTGGTAGACTTACGTTTCCTGTTCTTTATGAATGACTTTTCATCACAAATGGAATTTCAATGAAAGGAAAGACCTGAATATACAGTAGATAACACAGGATCTAACATTCACAATAGATCCTAATGACAGCTCACCTCCTACCCCAACCTTCACTTATGCCCAGATCACAGCATATCCAGAAAATACTTCTATAGAAGTGGTTAGAAATAGTCTATTGCTCTATGGCTCTATGCTCCTATATCCGAGGTTCTTGCTATGAAAATATAGGATTTAGGGCTCATACAAACAGCTATACCAATTGGTCCGAGCACGAACCACTAACGCTTGGACTGCCGCAACTCTCCCAACCTGAGCATGACAGCTTCATATACTTATTTCTATGAAGCTGTCATGCTCGGGTCAGGACACCCATTGCCTGTCTGATCTCAGACAGACTGGCACAGATGTCTGAATAAGCTTGTAAACTTAGAAGATTGGGGGGAAATATGGCAAATTCCATCCCTGCTATCCCACCACATACTATAGGTGACTACCAGTATATCTCTCAACAAACATAATGCCATTTTGTATTTTCTGTTGGTGAGATGGTTAAATACTATAAGCAGGTAATTGAGAATGCTACGGAATATACATAATTATACTGAATGACAGATGTGTCATTTTGAGTTTGATGCTTGTCTTTAAACAATATGTGATTTAACAGAATAAATAATAACATCCAAAGAAAAATGACAATTTTATGATACTTGAATCAAGGAATAATATTATGAAAACATGTGAAACGAGGAAGATGAATACACCAATAAAGGGAGCACGGCGGGAGGATTAGTTTGGTTTTGCATTAGTGAGTCTGCAGAAATTACATATGCTACAAGTTGTATACATTTCTCTATATTTCATTCATGTCATTGACAATATAGGACAAATATAACTACATTCTATAGTAGCAATAATACATATTATCATTCAATTACTGTTGTTATTATTATTAATTGTCCAATAAAATGTAGTCAGTGACCATCTTCAAGAGGGACATAACATTAGCCCTGGCAAATTAGAGATTTTTAAAGAGTACCTATCACCAATTTGGGGCTGCCCTTTTTATTTAGTAAAAGTTGTCAGTCCCACACGTGTGATATTTCTAAATATCATCTAATAAAAAACATCTCAGAAAGGTCCATAATGTCCCCCAAGGAGTTTGACTTTTGCTAGAATGTTTGAGATCCCGGCATGTAAAGTGAGATGACACTACTCTCTACAGCTGCTCACTTTTTGCATTAATCGAACGCTACCACATACTTTACTAAGGCGTTACTAAATCGGAACTGCGCTAATAATGTTAATGTTTAGTAACAGCTCAGTAAAGTATGCGGAAACACATGGTTAGTTATGGATATTTAGAAAAATCACCAATCTGGGGCAGCCCAATCCTATTTAACAAAAAGGTCAGCCCTAGATTGGCCATACTTGGTACTCTTGAGGTACCGTCACACTAGACGATATCGCTAGCGATCCGTGACGTTGCAGCGTCCTGGCTAGCGATATCGTTCAGTGTGACAGGCAGCAGCGATCAGGCCCCTGCTGTGATATCGCTGGTCGGGGAAGAAAGTCCAGAACTTTGTTTCGTCGCTGGATCTCCCGCTGACATCGCTGAATCGGCATGTGTGACGCCGATTCAGCGATGTCTTCGCTGGTAACCAGGGTAAACATCGGGTTACTAAGCGCAGGGCCGCGCTTAGTAACCCGATGTTTACCCTGGTTACCATCGTTAAAGTAAAAAAAAACAACCACTACATACTTACCTACCGCTGTCTGTCCCCGGCGCTGTGCTTCTCTGCTCTGGCTGTGAGCACAGCGGCCGGAAAGCAGAGCGGTGACATCACCGCTCTGCTTTCCGGCTGCCCGGCGCTCACAGCCAGAGCAGAGAAGCACAGCGCCGGGGACAGACAGCGGTAGGTAAGTATGTAGTGGTTGTTTTTTTTTACTTTAACGATGGTAACCAGGGTAAACATCGGGTTATTAAGCGCGGCCCTGCGCTTAGTAACCCGATGTTTACCCTGGTTACCGGCATCGTTGGTCGCTGGAGAGCGGTCTGTGTGACAGCTCTCCAGCGACCAAACAGCGACGCTGCAGCGATCCATATCGTTGTCGGTATTGCTGCAGCGTCGCTTAGTGTGACGGTACCTTTGAGATTGTTACTCTTTAAATCTCACACCAGGACCACTCTTGGAATGTCCTCTCCTGGGTGGTGTTTACGTTAACTCCGAAATTTTTGGCTCCGCAAAATGTCAGAATTTGCCTTGATTGTTTGGCAACTTTTTGAAGTTCTTGAATTTCTGGCAATACCTGGACTGTTAGCAATTGTGATATAAATGGGTTATATGCCAAGGTATGTGACCCAAGGGTCTCTAAGTGAGGGTCAACTAAGGGTGTAATGAAAGACATACAGCCTCTCAAATTAGATTGTCATGATGTGTGTACTTAGTAACCAGTCTACTACTTTATCGAGTCGTGAAGTTTGGACAATGCTTTGTTATAACATATAAACATTGCGGAATAATTACATGGTAATTTGCTCCTACAACATGGAAAATAAAATTCACTGAAAATGAGATCCAATTACAACATATGACTGCCATATACCGTAAACAATTACTTAAAATAACAGTTCTCCACAAGATACATAAAAGCTATACACTGTTATATAATGCAGCAAAATATTGACGAACAACCACCCACACACCTATCACTCCTGAGAGAGGCACTTTCCTAGTATTCTAATCTGCAGACAGACAAGCCTTCTTTAAGGTGCCAATCACATAGTTATGTGTAGTGCACCATACTGGCTAACAGTCTTTTGGTGATTTCAATACTATTAGCACCTTTAAGTACACACCTCAGGGTAGTGGCGACTTATTCTGTCAAAACATCATAAGCCCAAGCTGAATCCTGCAAAAGTGAACCACATATCACGGTACTTTAAAGTTTGTGATACTTCAGAATTTTTCATATTTCTTCTCAAATTTGACCTTAAACTGTATCAGATTTTCACACAAGTCCTAAACATAGATAAAGAGAACCAAGTGAAATAAAAATGAGTCAAAAATATTAGACTGCCATTTTTTAAATGAAGGAAATCATCCACTCACATGGCTGAGAGTGGCAAAAGTATGTGAAGCTTTGCTTTCAGTTTCTGGTGTGACCGACCCTCTTGAACAGCAATACCTGCAGTGGCGTAACTACCACGGTCGCAGCGGTCACCACTGCGACAGGGCCCGGTAGGTCAGGGGACCGGCAGGTTAGAAGCACCCAAAACCATGTTGCAGTGCAGGAGATCCCTCCCACACGGCAACAGTCAGAGGCGTATCTAGGGGGAGGGGGCAGCCGGAGTATGTGAGAGTTAGGAAGCAGCTCCAGTCAGCACGGTGAGACATCTTCTCCTGCTCAGCAACCCCAGGACAGAAGGCGAGAGCGGGGGAGGTGCGGGACAGAGCTGCTGTAAGCAGGAGAAGCTGAGGAGCTGCACTTTTATATCAGCCTCCCCTTTACCAGAGAGGAGAGTGTGAGATGTGTATATGAGCTGGTGTGTGTTTGTGTATGATATCTATGGTGTGTGTGTCATATCTGTAGTATGTGTGTGATATCTGTAATGTGTGTGTGTGATATCTGTAGTGTGTGTGTGTGTGTGACATCTGTAGTATGTGTATGTGTGATATCTGTAGTGTGTGTGTGTGTGATATCTGTAGTGTGTGACATCTGTAGTGTGTGTGTGTGACATCTGTAGTGTGTGTATGATATCTGCAGTGTGTGTGTGATATCTGTAGTGTGTGTGTGATATCTGTAGTGTGTTTGACATCTGTAGTGTGTGTGTGTGATATCTGTAGTGTGTGTGTGACATCTGTAGTGTGTGTGATATCTGTAGTGTGTGTGAGGCAAGGGTGTAACTACCACGGTCGCAGCGGTCGCCACTGCAACCAGGTCTGGCAAGTCAGGGGCCTGACAGGCAAGAGGCGCACGACTCCCCCAAAGCAGTCGCCACAGTGAACTATACCAGCGTCTATGATGCCGGTACAGTTCAAAGCAATGATGGAGGAGAGAGCGTCAGCTGATGCTCCCTCTCCCATCATTCCCCTCTGCCTCTGACACTGTGGGTGCGTGATGACATCACTTCATTGTGCACCCGCTGGGTGCAGGGCCCAGGCAGTGCAGCATCTGCACAGGTGATGGTGGCCGCCATATTGGCAAAGCCTGTGGCAGCTGCTGGGGCCGGGAACAGGTGGCTCCGGAGCTAGTGGGGGGCAGCCATGTGGCGGATCCGGGGATGAACATGGAGGTGTACGGGACCGGCAGAAGTGAGGTGTGTCTGCTGCCCGTGTGTCGCCGTCTCGGCCCCCAGCATCCCTGGCCCCCTGTGACACCAGCCCCATTTCCTCCCTGCTCTCCCGTGTCCCATGTCCTAGTAGGTCCCCTGGTTCAGGTCATTGTTCTCCTCTGGGCCCCCCCGTACACACCTTGTTCCTTCTCCCCTGGTCCCCCAATGCTCCCCATCTCCCATGCCCTGAGTCCTCCTGCACCCCCCATGCATTCCCTGCCCCTTGTCCCCGTGTGACTCGTCTGCCCTGCTCTCAATTCTCCCCTGTCCCCTTTCTCACCGTGTGTTCTCCATCTACCCTGTCCTTGTAATCCCTGTGCCCTCTTCTTCGCTCCTCCCAAGTCTCCCCCCGTCTTCCTCTGCCCCTTGCAACCCTTGCGTCCCTATCTACTCTGCCCTTGGAGTCCCATTGTGTCCTCTTGTGCCTGTCTCCCTTGCCCCCTAGCCCCCGTGTGTCCCATTGTGCCCTTCTCCCCTTCCTCCTAGTCCCTATATGTCCCCTTGTGCTTGTATCCCTTGTCCACATGTGTAGCCTTGGGTCAGTGTCCCTTGCCCACTAGTCCCTGTGTGTCCCCTTGCGCCTGTCTCCCTTGTCCCCTTATGCTTGTGTCTTGTCCCCGTGTGCCAGTCTCCCTTGCCCATTAGTCCCTGTGTGTCCCCTTGTCAGTCTCCCTGGCCAACTAGTCCCTGTGTGTCCCCTTGTGCCAGTCTCCCTTGTGTCAGTCTCCCTTGCCCACTAGTCCCCTTGTAACCTTCTCCCCTGCCTCCTAGCCCCATGTGTTATGACCTGGTGGTAAGGACAATAATGGACCTAGTGGGTAAGAGCACACGGAATGACCTAATAGTTACTAATAATATAGGACGAGCTCTGAGACGTGGGAACTCTGCTGACCGCAATCCCTAATCCTATCACACACACTAGAAATAGCCGTGGATTGCTCCTAACGCTCCCTATGCAACTCGACACAGCCTAAGAAACTAGCTAGCCCTAGAGATAGAAAAATAAAGCCTACCTTGCCTCAGAGAAATTCCCCAAAGGAAAAGGCAGCCCCCCACATATAATGACTGTGAGTAAAGATGAATATTACAAACACAGAGATGAAATAGATTTAGCACAGTGAGGCCCGACTTACTGAACAGACAGAGGATAGGAAAGGTAACTTTGCGGTCAGCACAAAAACCTACAAAAAGACCACGCAGAGGGCGCAAAAAGACCCTCCACACCGACTCACGGTGTGGAGGCGCTCCCTCTGCGTCCCAGAGCTTCCAGCAAGCAAGACAAAAATCAAAATAGCAAGCTGGACAGAAAAATAGCAAACCAGAGAAAAACAAGCAGTAACTTAGCTTCAGCTGGGAAGACAGGTCACAAGAACGATCCAGGAGAGAGCAAGACCAATACTGGAACATTGACAGGTGGCATGGAGCAATGATCTAAGTGGAGTTAAATAGAGCAGCCAGCTAACAAATTAACCTCGTCACCTGTAGAAGGAAACTCAGAAGCCGCAGCTCCACTCACAACCACCAGAGGAAGCCCATGGACAGAACCAGTCGAAGTACCATTCATGACCACAGGAGGGAGCTTGACAACAGAATTCACAACAGTACCCCCCCCTTGAGGAGGGGTCACCGAACCCTCACCAGAGCCCCCAGGCCGACCAGGACGAGCCAAATGAAAGGCACGAACCAGATCGGCAGCATGAACATCGGAGGCAAAGACCCAGGAATTATCTTCCTGACCATAACCCTTCCACTTGACCAGGTACTGGAGTTTCCGTCTCGAAATACGAGAATCCAAAATCTTCTCCACCACATACTCCAACTCCCCCTCAACCAACACCGGGGCAGGAGGATCAACAGATGGAACCACAGGCGCCACGTATCTCCGCAACAATGACCTATGGAATACATTATGGATGGCAAAAGAAGCTGGAAGGGTCAAACGAAACGACACAGGATTGAGAACCTCAGAAATCTTATACGGACCAATGAAACGAGGCTTAAACTTAGGAGAGGAAACCTTCATAGGAACATAACGAGACGACAACCAAACCAAATCCCCAACACGAAGTCGGGGACCCACACAGCGCCGGCGGTTAGCGAAACGTTGAGCCTTCTACTGGGACAATGTCAAATTGTCCACCACATGAGTCCAAATCTGCTGCAACCTATCCACCACAGTATCTACACCAGGACAGTCCGAAGACTCAACCTGCCCTGAAGAGAAACGAGGATGGAAACCAGAATTGCAGAAAAACGGCGAAACCAAAGCAGCCGAGCTGGCCCGATTATTAAGGGCGAACTCAGCCAAAGGCAAAAAGGACACCCAATCATCCTGATCAGCAGAAACAAAGCATCTCAGATATGTTTCCAAAGTCTGATTAGTTCGTTCGGTTTGGCCATTTGTCTGAGGATGGAAAGCCGAGGAAAAAGACAAATCAATGCCCATCCTAGCACAAAAGGTTCGCCAAAACCTCGACACAAACTGGGAACCTCTGTCCGAAACGATGTTCTCCGGAATGCCATGTAAACGAACCACATGCTGGAAAAACAATGGCACCAAATCAGAGGAGGAAGGCAATTTAGACAAGGGTACCAAATGGACCATCTTAGAGAAGCGATCACAAACCACCCAAATGACCGACATCTTTTGAGAGACAGGGAGATCCGAAATAAAATCCATAGAGATATGCGTCCAGGGCCTCTTCGGGACCGGCAAGGGCAAAAGCAACCCACTGGCACGAGAACAGCAGGGCTTAGCCCGAGCACAAGTCCCACAGGACTGCACAAAAGAACGCACATCCCGCGACAAAGACGGCCACCAAAAGGATCTAGCCACTAAATCTCTGGTACCAAAGATTCCAGGATGACCAGCCAACACCGAACAATGAACCTCAGAGATAACTCTACTAGTCCATTTATCAGGGACAAACAGTTTCTCCGCTGGGCAACAGTCAGGTCTATCAGCCTGAAATTTTTGCAGCACCCACCGCAAATCAGGGGAGATGGCAGACAAAATTACCCCCTCTTTGAGAATACCCGCCGGCTCAGGAACACCCGGAGAGTTGGGCACAAAACTCCTTGACAGGGCATCAGCCTTCACATTCTTAGAGCCTGGAAGGTACGAAACCACAAAATCAAAACGGGAGAAAAATAGCGACCAACGAGCCTGTCTAGGATTCAACCGTTTGGCAGACTCGAGATAAGTCAAATTCTTGTGATCCGTCAAGACCACCACGCGATGCTTGGCTCCTTCAAGCCAATGACGCCACTCCTCGAATGCCCACTTCATGGCCAACAACTCTCGATTACCAACATCATAATTGCGCTCAGCAGGCGAAAACTTTCTAGAAAAGAAGGCACATGGTTTCATCACCGAGCCATCAGAACTTTTTTGCGACAAAACAGCCCCTGCTCCAATCTCAGAAGCATCAACCTCGACCTGAAACTGAAGTGAAACATCTGGCTGGCACAACACAGGGGCAGAAGAAAAACGACGCTTCAACTCCTGAAAAGCTTCCACAGCCGCAGAAGACCAATTGACCACATCAGCACCTTTCTTAGTCAAATCAGTCAACGGTTTAGCAACACTAGAAAAATTACTGATGAAGCGACAATAAAAATTAGCAAAGCCCAGGAACTTTTGCAGACTCTTCACAGATGTCGGCTGAGTCCAATCATAAATGGCCTGGACTTTAACAGGGTCCATCTCGATAGTAGAAGGGAAAAAAATGAAACCCAAAAATGAAACCTTCTGAACTCCAAAGAGACACTTTGATCACTTCACAAACAAAGAATTTGCACGAAGGACCTGGAACACCATTCTGACCTGCTTCACGTGAGACTCCCAATCATCCGAGAAGACCAAAATATCATCCAAATATACAATCAGGAATTTATCCAGGTACTCTCGGAAGATGTCATGCATAAAGGACTGAAATACTGATGGAGCATTGAAAAGCCCGAATGGCATAACCAGGTACTCAAAATGGCCCTCGGGCGTATTAAATGCTGTTTTCCATTCATCGCCCTGTTTAATACGCACAAGATTATACGCACCACGAAGATCTATCTTGGTGAACCAACTAGCCCCCTTAATCCGAGCAAATAAATCCGACAGCAGCGGCAAAGGGTACTGAAATTTGACTGTGATCTTATTAAGAAGGCGGTAATCAATACAAGGTCTCAAAGAACCATCCTTCTTGGCCACAAAAAAGAACCCTGCTCCCAATGGTGACGACGACGGGCGAATATGACCTTTCTCCAAGGATTCCTTTACATAACTCCGCATAGCGGCGTGCTCTGGCACAGATAAATTGAACAGTCGGCCCTTAGGAAACTTACTACCAGGAATCAAATTGATAGCACAATCGCAATCCCTATGAGGAGGTAGGGCACTGGATTTGGGCTCATCAAATACATCCCGGTAATCCGACAAAAACTCCGGGACTTCAGAAGGGGTGGATGACGAAATAGACAAAAATGGAACATCACCATGTACCCCCTGACAACCCCAGCTGGACACAGACATAGATTTCCAATCCAATACTGGATTATGGACCTGTAGCCATGGCAACCCCAAAACGACCACATCATGCAGATTATGCAACACCAAAAAGCGAATATCCTCCTGATGTGCAGGAGCCATGCACATGGTCAATTGGGTCCAGTACTGAGGCTTATTCTTGGCCAATGGCGTAGCATCAATTCCTCTCAATGGAATAGGATACTGTAAGGGCTCCAAGAAAAAACCACAGCGCCTAGCAAACTCCAAGTCCATCAAATTCAGGGCAGCGCCTGAATCCACAAATGCCATAACAGAATAGGATGACAAAGAGCAAATCAGAGTAACGGACAAAAGAAATTTCGACTGTACCGTACCAATGGTAGCAGACCTAGCGAACCGCTTAGTGCGCTTAGGACAATCGGAGATAGCATGAGTGGATTCACCACAGTATAAACACAGCCCATTCCGACGTCTGTGTTCTTGCCTTTCAGCTCTGGTCAAAGTTCTATCACACTGCATAGGCTCAGGCCTATGCTCAGAGAATACCGCCAGATGGTGCACAGCTTTGCGCTCACGCATGCGCCGATCGATCTGAATGGCCAAAGACATAGACTCATTCAGACCAGCAGGCGTGGGAAATCCCACCATGACATCCTTAAGGGCTTCAGAAAGACTCTTTCTGAAAATTGCTGCCAGGGCACATTCATTCCACTGAGTAAGCACAGACCACTTTCTAAACTTCTGACAGTACACCTCCGCTTCATCCTGACCCTGACACAAAGCCAGCAAGATTTTCTCTGCCTGATCCACTGAATTTGGTTCATCATAAAGCAATCCAAGCGCCAGAAAAAACGCATCAACATCATGCAATACAGGATCTCCTGGCGCAAGGGAAAATGCCCAGTCTTGAGGGTCACCACGCAACAAAGAAATAATGATTTTTACTTGTTGAGCGGGGTCACCAGAGGAGCGGGGTTTCAAAGCTAGAAACAGTTTACAATTATTTTTGAAATTCAAGAACCTAGATCTATCCCCAGAAAATAAGTCAGGAATAGGAATTCTAGGCTCTAACATCGGATTCTGAACCACAAAATCATGAATGTTTTGTACCCTTGCAGTGAGATGATCCACACAAGAGGACAGACCTTGAATGTCCATACCTACACCTGTGTCCTGAACCACCCAAAGGTCTAGGGGAAAAGAGAAACAAAACACAGTGCAAAGAAAAAAAAATGGTCTCAGAAGTTCTCTTATCCCTCTATTGAGATACATTCATACTTTGGGCCACCTGTACTGTTATGACCTGGTGGTAAGGACAATAATGGACCTAGTGGGTAAGAGCACACGGAATGACCTAATAGTTACTAATAATATAGGACGAGCTCTGAGACGTGGGAACTCTGCTGACCGCAATCCCTAATCCTATCACACACACTAGAAATAGCCGTGGATTGCTCCTAACGCTCCCTATGCAACTCGACACAGCCTAAGAAACTAGCTAGCCCTAGAGATAGAAAAATAAAGCCTACCTTGCCTCAGAGAAATTCCCCAAAGGAAAAGGCAGCCCCCCACATATAATGACTGTGAGTAAAGATGAAAATTACAAACACAGAGATGAAATAGATTTAGCACAGTGAGGCCCGACTTACTGAACAGACAGAGGATAGGAAAGGTAACTTTGCGGTCAGCACAAAAACCTACAAAAAGACCACGCAGAGGGCGCAAAAAGACCCTCCGCACCGACTCACGGAGCTTCCAGCAAACAAGACAAAAATCAAAATAGCAAGCTGGACAGAAAAATAGCAAACCAGAGAAAAACAAGCAGTAACTTAGCTTCAGCTGGGTAGACAGGTCACAAGAACGATCCAGGAGAGAGAAAGACCAATACTGGAACATTGACAGGTGGCATGGAGCAATGATCTAAGTGGAGTTAAATAGAGCAGCCAGCTAACAAATTAACCTCGTCACCTGTAAAAGGAAACTCAGAAGCCGCAGCTCCACTCACAACCACCAGAGGAAGCCAATGGACAGAACCAGCCGAAGTACCATTCATGACCACAGGAGGGAGCTTGACAACAGAATTCACAACAGTACCCCCCCTTGAGGAGGGGTCACCGAACCCTCACCAGAGCCCCCAGGCCGACCAGGACGAGCAAAATGAAAGGCACGAACCAGATCGGCAGCATGAACATCGGAGGCAAAGACCCAGGAATTATCTTCCTGACCAGAACCAGCCGAAGTACCATTCATGACCACAGGAGGGAGCTTGACAACAGAATTCACAACACCCATGTGTCCCCTTGTGCCTGTCTTCCTTGCTCCCTAGCCCCCCTATGATACCCTTGTGCCTGTCTCCCCTAGCCCCCTTGTGTCCTTCTCCCCTGCCCCCTAGTCACCAATTGCTTGTGTCTTTCTCACTGCCCCTGTATGGAGGGGCTGCAATACACTGATGGGGGCTGCATTTTATTCTATGGGGGTTACATTGTATTGTATGACAGGGCTACAGTATACTCTGTGGGGTGGCTGTATTATACTATATTTGGGCTGCATTATACTGAATCGAGGGCTATTGGGAATATATTTTACTATATGAAGAACTAGGGTGCATCATACTATGGGAAGTGAATTGTACGACATCGATGACGATGGCGGTGCATTATACTATATGGAGCACTATGAGGAGTGTATTATACTATATGGAGCACTGAGCAGTGTATTTTAATATATGGAGGGCTATGTGGAGTGTATAATACTAAATGGAGGACCGAGGAGTGTATTATACTATATGGATTACTATGAGGGGTGCATTATACTATATGGAGCACTATGAGCAGTGTATTATACTATATGGAGGACTGAGCAGTGTATTTTAATATATGGAGAGCTATGTGGAGTGTATAATACTAAATGGAGGACTGAGGAGTGTATTATACTATATGGAGGACTATGAGGGGTGTATTATACTATATGGAGGACTGAGCAGTGTATTATACTATTTCAAGCACTACGAAGAGTGTATTATGCTATATGGAGCACTGTGAGGAGTGTATTTTAATATATGCAGGAGTGTATTATACTATATGGAGGACTGAGGAGTGTACAATACTACAGTTAGGTCCATATATATTTGGACAGAGACAACATTTTTCTAATTTTAGTTATAGACATTACCACAATGAATTTTAAGCAAAAAAAATTCAGATGCAGTTGAAGTTCGGACTTTCAGCTTTCATTTGAGGGTATCCATATTAAAATTGGATGAAGGCTTTAGGAGTTTCAGCTCCTTAACATGTGCCACCCTGTTTTTAAAGGGACCAAAAGAAATTGGACAGATTCAATAATTTTAAATAAAATGTTCATTTTTAGTACTTGGTTGAAAACCCTTTGTTGGCAATGACTGCCTGAAGTCTTGAACTGATGGACATCACCAGACACTGTGTTTCCTCCTTTTTGATGCTTTGCCAGGCCTTCACTGCGGTGGTTTTCAGTTGCTGTTTGTTTGTGGGCCTTTCTGTCTGAAGTTTAGTCTTTAGCAAGTGAAATGCATGCTCAATTGGGTTGAGATCAGGTGACTGACTTGGCCATTCAAGAATATTCCACTTCTTTGCTTTAATAAACTCCTGGGTTGCTTTGGCTTTATGTTTTGGGTCATTGTCCATCTATAGTATGAAACGACGACCAATCAGTTTGGCTGCATTTGGCTGGATCTGAGCACACAGTATGGCTCTGAATACCTCAGAATTCATTCGGCTACTTCTGTCCTGTGTCACATCATCAATAAATACTAGTGACCCAGTGCCACTGACAGCCATGCATGCCCAAGCCATCACACTGCCTCCGCCGTGTTTTACAGATGATGTGGTATGCTTTGGATCTTGAGCTGTACCACGCGTTCACCATAATTTTCTCTTTCCATCATTCTGGTAGAGGTTGATCTTTGTTTCATCTGTCCAAAGAATGTTCTTACAGAACTGTGCTGGCTTTTTTAGATTTTTTGTTAGCAAAGTCCAGTCTAGCTTTTTTATTCTTGATGCTTATGAGTGGCTTGCACCGTGCAGTGAACCCTCTGTATTTACTTTCATGCAGTCTTCTCTTTAAGGTAGATTTGGATATTGATATGCCGACCTCCTGGAGAGTGTTGTTTGCTTGGTTGGCTGTTGTCAAGGGGTTTCTCTTCACCATGGAGATTATTCTGCGATCATCCACCACTGTTGTCTTCCGTAGGCGCCCAGGTCTTTTTGTATTGATGAGTTCACCAGTGCTTTCTTTCTTTCTCAGGATGTACCAAACTGTAGATTTTGCCACTCCTAATATTGTAGCAATTTCTCGGATGGGATTTTTCTGTTTTCACAGCTTAAGGATGGCTTGTTTCACCTGCATGGAGAGCTCCTTTGACCACATGTTTACTTCACAGCAAAACCTTCCAAATGCAAGCACCACACCTCAAATCAACTCCAGGCCTTTTATCTGCTTAATTGAGAATGACATAATGAAGGGATTGCCCACACCTGTCCATGAAATAGCCTTGGAGTCAATTGTCCAATTACTTTTGGTCCCTTTAAAAACAGGGTGGCACATGTTAGGGATCTGAAACTCCTAAACCCTTCATCCAATTTTAATGTGGACACCCTCAAATGAAAGCTGAAAGTCTTAACTTCAATTGCATCTGAATTGTTTTCATTGTGGTAATGTCTATAACCAAAATTAGAAAAATGTTGTCTCTGTCCAAATATTTATGGATCTAACTGTATATGGGGACTATGGAGAGTGTATTATACTATAAGGAGGACTATGGGGGTGCATTATACTTCTTATATGGATCCCTATGACTTCTATGTTAGCCCCTGATGAGTATAATGGTTTATTTTATTTTATACATTACATAACAATGGCAGTACGGGGAACAAATATATGCCAGGATGGGGCACTGGATAGCTATGCAACTGAGGTCACACTATACAACTTTGCAATAAAGCTATAATGTGCAAAATTAATAGGGAAAATGTGAATATGGGTGGAAAATATTTTGGCATGGTGGGGGGGGCCCCATTTGAAAGTTCACCCCGGGGCCCATAACTTTGTAGTTACGCCACTGCCTGCTCCTAAACATGTCCCATAATTGTTTATTAGTCCTGTACATCAGCTTGAAAGAATTTTAGTCCATTCCTCCATTCAAAGGAGTTTCAACTCTGTTTTGTTGGTGGGTTTTCTCTCATGAATCCTTCGACAACATTTTTATAGGAGTCAGGTCAGAACTTTGAATTTACCACTTTAACTGTATTAATCTTTAAAGAGTACCTGGCCGAAATACTGAATGCACAGATTTGGGGACAAAATTAACTTTATTCCTTACAACACTGTGAATGTAAGCATGCCCCAGTACTTCGACTGACAGTCATAGTGCTATGTTGACTGATGCCGCATCTTCATTACTGGAGTAAAGTTTATTTTCTCCCAGGAGCAGCCTTTCTAATGCTATTAACCTGCAAATTAACCATATATTATGGACTCATGAACATTCCCATTACCTAAGGTAAGAGAGAACTTTAGTTGCTTGTAGGTTACCTTAGGTTCTTTTGTGACATTGCAGACTATGATACAGCTTTCAATTGAAGGGCTGTTACTTGGTCGCCAACTCTTAGGGAGGGTATTAATGGTCTTGAATTTTCTCCATTTGTACACAATATGTCCGATTGTGGATTGATGGAGTGCAAGAACTTTCCAGATGATTTTGTATCCTGTTCCAGCCCAATAAGCATCAACAATACTTCTTCTGAGGTCCTCAGAAATCTGCTTTGTTTGTGCCAGGATGCACTCCTGCAAATGTGCAAATTGTGAACATCAGACTTTAACAGATCTCTGTTCTTTTAATAAAACAGGTTGCCCATTCACATCATAACTTAAATTGCCAGTCTCTAATTTCATCTTCAAAATATCTGCTATTCCTAAGGGTTCAAATACTTTTTCTACTCAAAGATGTGATATTGGATCAATTTCCTCATTTAAAAAATGTCAAAGCCTCATATTTTTCAACTTATTTCTATGAATTACTTCTCTTTATCTGCATTTAGGAGTTCTGTGAAAATTGGATGTAATTTTAGTTCATATTTATGCAGAATTCTGAAGAGTACAAAAACTTTCAAGCACCGCTGTACAATAGTTGATATTTTGTTCAAGCCTCACATGCCGTGTTGTCGAGATACTGCAATTTTGCACCGACGCATGAGGTAGGGTGTAATTCTAGGTTAAAATTTACAACTTTTGTATAGTAAAATGGGCATGCCTTCGATTTGAAAATGGTCACTGCCATTTAGAGGAGAGGTGATCTCATGAACATTATCAATATCCATATCCGATATGATGGAAAAAAATGTTCTATCTTTTGTAACATTATTAGCCAGTAGCAGAATAAGTCAAAAAAAGCTAGAAATGATTCAATCACTGAGATCATATACTGTAGAACATTAGAAGGCATTCTTACAAATCAGTGCTAAGCATGGCAGGTATAACTAAGTGGTAGTAAGAAATCATGGCAATTAATAAAGAAAAGAAACATTAAGTCTCAAAGGTAAGGAAAAAACTTTGCCAGTGTGTGGACAGAAAGTAACAACTTAATTAAAATCAGATAATTGAGTAAAGGAGCAGAACGACAAGTAAAACACAAACAAATTGAGGAGGGACATTATCGGAATCATTTTTCCACTTTGAACATAATTAATGTATGGAATGGTCTGTCAGGCACTGCTGCCAAGACAAAGGCGTGGGTCATTCCTGAACAATTGGACACTCATATAGGGGAAATAGAGAGCTAAGATGGGATATGCTTCATTGAGCCTAATAGCTCTATTTCATTTTAAAACATTTCTTTGATCCGGTCGCTAATGTATTTTAGAAGGGCTGTTACACTATACATTGATATATAATATCCCTTTTATCTCTTGTTCTCATGCTTGACTGCAACCATTGGGTGTCACTGGACCAACATCTTATCGGTAACTCTTTTACTGCCAAGTCAGATAACTTCAGAACTGTAAAGTCACTTGCAGTTCTTTAATTCCATAATCATGTGCATTGCCTGAGTTGAGAAAAACCTACACAAGCCTTAAGAAGGCAGAGAGACACATGGCACCTTTGCCAAATTTTTCTCTAAAAGGTGGGTACTGAAGATTAAATTAAAATAATTTACATAATAAATTAAAAATACATTAATATATTTATTTAATAAATGTAATAAAGCGACGCTTGTTTTGTATGATTAGCATTTAATGTACAACAGATAAACTAAGAATTTTGATCATTTTTTGTAGAACGTTTTCTACTCTAAATAATGACAGTAGTGCAGTCTATTGTTAAAAAAGCACACCTCTCAAAAAATTTGTACTAGATAAATTAGAGATTAAAACCCATAATTTGTCTATGGTTAATTTTAAAGGTAAATTCTACTTTAGGAAACCAGTGTCACCATTCCTTACATGGAAAAAAGGAAGTTTTTTCAGCTCACACGTAGTTGATTCCCAATGAACTTGATGGAATGAATCACGGGATCACATCACTGCCAGACGCTGAGTCAAGAGGCTTGTATGTAGAGAAAGATCCAGCTTCAGCAGGTAAAATCAGAAGTCTTTATTAGATCCTTTAAAATGAACATTCCCTGAACGTGTTTGAAACATTCAGTTTTCTAAGAACACACGGAGGGTTCGAAAATCATTCAGTTCCCTATTCCTCTGGCACTCTTCCTTCTTTTCTTATATCGGTCATCACCACCATTTATATCGCAACAAGAGAATATTCATTTTAATGGATCTTATAAAGACTTTTGATTTTACCTCCTGAAGCTGGATCAGCAAAAAAAAGTTGGCATCCTCTTTTTATTGGAAACTTATCTCACTACTGCCATAAGTCCATCATTCCCAACCAATGCTCACCTACTCTAGGATCCTTGATAGCCCATTCCCTATTGTTCCTTGTCTGAGAACAACGTTCCAAGGTTCCAATATGTGCAAAGGTATTTTCCTGAGTTTTCTTCTGTTACCAACCCAGCTTCTATCCTTCCTGGCCTTGATTTTTGTCTGCTGCCTGCCCTGACCTCTTGCCAGTTTATCATATCGAATGAACTCCTTCTGTCCTGACTCTGGTTTGTCTTGACTACTCATCACAGATCTTCTTTGGGTCCTACATTTTAGATAGAATTAGTTGTTGTTAATGGAGACTACTCTTAGGTTGTATCCTGAGGAAACCCTGCAGTGAAGTGTAAATGCTTGTAAATGAGTTTAAGGGTGGCTACTAGGTGATCTTCCACATTTTAGCCCCAAGCCAAATTCGTGAAACCCAAGGGGTCCACTTGTACCGGGTAGGACTTACATCAACTTATTTTACTCTTATGATATTTCTGAGTGCCACTTCATTGAAGTCAGCTGCAGAAAAAAACATCTTAAGACCACATCACTTTTGAAATTCCTTTTTTTGTTTTTGTTCTTTTTTTTAAGAGGGTGCCATAAGTTACGGTAATTACTGGGAGAAATGTCTCTAGGACCACTAAGGATCAGTAGTAAACTTTATGGGAACACAATGATGTTCAATTTCCTTGTAGCTACATAGGAATAGAAATGTCTGTTGAATTTTTTAAAGAGTACCTGTATAACTTTTCTGAATAAGCTGTCATGTGTGTAGAAGAGGAATAATCTTGTTTCTGGCCATAAGACTTGTATCCTGCATTTTTTTAATCAGTTTTTCCTTCCAGTTTTCAGTTCTCCCTAAGCCAGTGTGAGAAGGCTAGTTGGTATGATGTCTCCCATGCTCTGCACACAGAAACAGAACTTTCTGCTACCTCTTTTTTTGGGTAACATACAGAAACAGCAGCTGCATGGAGTACAGTATACAGTGCAATGGAGGGCAATATGTAGCAGTACTAAGCTGTGTAACTGAATTTAGCACTGGGTGTTCCTCCCTCCTTCCTTCTCTATAGAGTTTAAAATGAACCGTAATCTGATACTTCAGTGAGCTTGCAGGTGATTTTGATGGATTTTAACTGTTTTTTTTTAGAGTGAATGGTGAGTTCAGGAACTAGAGGGAGGAGAAGTAGTGGCTCATAAGTGGAGAAATAAGTAGTTTCTTATTTTTACTTGTACTATTGATTCATGCAGAGTTTGTTGAAATGTCAGTGACCATTTAAAGATGATTCTTCTACACAAGACAGCCACTTTCAGTAAGGCAGACATCTGTTTATTTTTGAATCTGGTACATGTGTCAATTTGATGGAATTTGGAAATCATTCTTAATTTAATAATGTTATTCAGCTCCTGTAGTTTGGGTTCACATCTGCATTGCAGATTCATTGTAGATTCGTTAATTTTTACCTGAACAAATAGATATTTTTCAAGTAAGGCCGGGATCACACTAGAGAGGAATACGGATGAGGGAGAGGCGCAAAAACAACGCATTGTACACGGACCAATGTTTTTCTATGGTGCAGCTTCCATCAGGGGTGGCTGGGGGCCGATGTTTTTAGCCAGGGGGGGGGCAATAACCATGGTCCCTCTCTAGGCTATTAATATCTGCCCTCAGTCACTGGCTTTCCCACTCTGGCTGTGAATTTTGCGCTGGAGCCCGTGACTGTTTTTTCCGTGAGTTAACCCTTTATTTTAACACCTAGAGCTCCCAAATTTTGCACAAACACACTACTAACATTATTACTGAGGAATACGTAAAAAATATAATGGATATGAAATGGTTTACTGTATGTAAACCATGTCTTATATCCTGTTGGGTTTAATAAGGAGTTAGCAAAAGCCGGCAATTGAATTACCGGCTTTTCTGCTATCTTGCTCTGTATGAAATATAAATATATATATATATATATATATACAGTATATATATATATGTGTCTCACTGACATATATACTGTATATATAGACTGTATATATGTTTTCACAAATATTTGAGCCCATGGATCCATTATATTTCCATTTTGCAAGCCGGCGAGAAAATCTCGCCGTTAGGATGCCATACGGATGCCATACAGATGACACACGGATATTTTTTGGAGAATAAATCGCATCCTCGCATTGAATACGGATCACTGTTCAGAAACATTTCTGCGTATTTTGGCCGTAAAAAAACGGACCGTATTTTGAAACGTTAGGTCTGACCCCGGCCTAAAATGGTGGACACCATGACGGAAAAAGTATGAACCCCATCATCAGTCAGTGAGGTTTGCCATCTTTTTTTGTTCATCATGTCAAGGATCTATCCCAAACATGAATTCTATTTTTCGTTCCCTAATACAAAAGA
Organism: Ranitomeya imitator; assembly: GCF_032444005.1. Lineage (NCBI taxonomy): Eukaryota > Metazoa > Chordata > Amphibia > Anura > Dendrobatidae > Ranitomeya > Ranitomeya imitator. The sequence goes on along the minus strand of NC_091282.1, from coordinate 156,305,820 downwards.
ACATAACTTCTAATGCAGATGTAAAATGCTTTTTTTTACATTATTGGTTATACTGTGGACATAAGCATGCCATCCGTCAACTGAAAAGCTTGAAATACATTCTTTACCTTGGTAGTGTCACGGGAATGCCATAACAGAAAGGAGCCAGAAGACTGCATTGTCTGATTTATCCTACTCCTGCACTGACTAGAAGCATTTCACCTTCATATTAAACATGAAGTATGCAGTATTAGCCCTCTGTGTCTGTACTGCTACATACTTAGGCAGGTAACTGGTTCATGCAGCTTTACATGAACACCTGAGCCTTACACTATAGCTGGTCCGAATAACTAAAGCAATTGTTACCATCCACCTCTCGTGTCTCCCCTTTTCCCCATAGTTTGTAAGCTTGCGAGCAGGGCCCTCACTCCTCCTGGTATCTGTTTTGAACTGTATTTCTGTTATGCTGTAATGTCTATTGTCTGTACAAGTCCCCTCTATAATTTGTAAAGCGCTGCGGAATATGTTGGCGCTATATAAATAAAATTATTATTATTATTTATTATTATTAAACAGTGCAGGCTTCTTCTAGCAGTACAGGGGTTAATCTACTCAGTTGAGAGCTCCTGCATGCTTACCTGCCCTAAGGCTCTCAGTTGTTCACCTTTGGCCGCTCCCCTCTCCTATATAAACTGGACTCAGGAAATGCCAGAGTTAGATTCATTGCTGCATGGTTCAGGAGTTGATTGTGTGCTATTTGACACGGCGTTTGGTGGATTTATCTAAGACTGTTGCTGGGTTTTTGATGTGTGCAAATCCTCTCTTTCTCAGATTTTGTTTTTTCCCATCCTTCACTTCCTGGTGCCTCCCTCTGTCATTTGTGAGTGCATTTTTCCATGCTTAGTATTTTCCTTTATCCCTGTATTACCTTGTTAGTTTGGTTGGTGTAAAGCCATACACTACTACTCCCTCGGTGGGAGAAGGGAACAGATTAAGGGCGGATTCAGGAGCTCAGCCAGGTTTGTGGCCTCATATATGGTGTCCTCACCATTAGAAGTAATCCAAGGAAGAGGGATAGCTAGGGCACCCCTAGCGTTAGGGACAGGGAAGGAGCCCTTAGCCCTAGGATACCCAACAAAGTTGTGACACGTAGAGGTGCCAAATTAGTAAAATATAATTGCAGGTTCTGCAGGATGTCCAATTCCTACTGGGTTTAGAACTATTGTATGTTAAATATATAGTACATGATACTATCAATTCAGTATATCACATTCACGAGGATCTGGTGCCTATTGGATGAATTGATAATGGAATTTTCATGCTTCTACAGATACAACAAAATATATAATAAGGAAGGGGCAGAAATGTCACATGCTAATTATCTACAGGGCACTACTGTGTGCCCTCTACCTGTCTGTGTAGGTCACATCTACTCTTATTGGATGGGCAGCTCGTAGAACTATGCCCTCAGATGCTATAAAATGATTTTCTGCCCTTACAATCTGTGAAGCTAGAAAGGTATTTGGTTTATGGCAGCGCAAACTGTTAGCAATTGCAATGAAGTGACATTATATAATAAAATGTATTTTTTCTATTATTATGCTTTTTTAGCTTTCTTTTCCTGCTTTGCACTGCGTTTTTGTCTCTGTAAGTACAGTAATATGGTAAGATGTTACATCAGAGATTCAGCTGTAGCTGCTCTAATGATTGTGATCAGAGGATCTGAGATTTAAATTTCTTTAAATGTCAGTATTCACAAAGCAAATTCATAGCACTTTTATCTTTTGACTTCCCTAAAGTAATTTGAAATGTCAAAAGAAGTTATAAGGTGTAAAGTTTAAAAAAAAAATCATAAGAAAAATAAAAAGCAAAGCAAACTCTTGACTCTGTGTCAGAAAGGCTTTCTTCTTGCTGACAGTTCTGTCAGAGTGCACCCGTCCTGTATAAAGGACATGCCTTGATTTTACTTTCGCTGGCAGAAAACTTCCTCTGTAAAGTCAAATAAATTGACACAAATTTAGAAGCTGGAAAACTTTGCAGGCTTGTTAATTACCTGCAGAATCGTGATATTAACATTTTAGCAATAGTGGTAATAATGTATCATTTAGAAGATAAACATCACAGTAAAATACCGATTGCGGGTACGATTCATGAACCTGGGGTACCTAACACCCCTCTGTAGATATATTGCATTGGGTTTGCCAGCTTGGATCGGAAACGGATTACATCTTCATTAATAGATTTTTCTAATTTGTAATTTACCACAGTGTTGATTGCTGATGTAAACCACTGTAGACTTAGCTGAAGATGTCATCACTAGAAATTACATTTTCATTTTATTACCAGTTGGTTTTCTAGTTGGGATGATGATTGGATGCCATGAGGATGTAGGGTTCGATGAGGCATCATCATCCACTATAATGGCAAATAATAGCTTGAAAATTACAGTTGTGTGAAAAAGTGTTTTCCCCCTTCTTGATTTCCTATTCTTTTACATATTTGTCGCACTTAAATGTTTCAGATCACCAAACAAATTTAAATATTAGACAAAGATAATACAAGTGAACACAAAATGCATTTTTTAAATGAAGGTCTTTATTATTAAGGGAAAAAGAAATCCAAACATAGTGTCCTGTGTGAAAAGGGGCTTGCCCCCTAAATCTAATAACTGGTTGGGTCACTCTTAGTAGCAACAACTGCAATCAAGTGTTAGTTTTGGATCATTGTTCTACTGCTTAACCCAAGAGCGCTTCAGCTTGAAGTCATGATCAGATGGCCTGACATTCTCATTCAGGATTTTTTAGTAGACAACAGAATTCATCATTCCATGATTTATCACAGTAAGTCTTCCAGGTCCTAAAACAGAAAAACAGGCCCAGAACATCATACTACCAACATATTTTACTGTTGGAATGATGTTCCTTTTCTGAAATGCTGTTACTCCTGTGCCAGATGTAATGGGAGATACACCTTCCAAAAAGTTCAACTTTTGTATCTTCAGTCCATAGAGTATTATCCCAAAAGTCTTGAGTATCATCAAGATGTTTTCTGGCAAAACTGAGACATGCCTTTATATTCTTATAGCTCAGCAGTGGTTTTTGTCTTGGAACTCTGCCATGCAGGCCATTTTTGCCCAGTCTCTTTATTATGGTGGAGACGTGAACACTGACCTTAACCGAGCCAAGCGAGGTCTGCAGTTCTTTGGATGTTGTTGTGGGGTCTTTTGTGACCTCTTGGATGAGTTGTCGCTGCACTTTTGGGGTAACTTTGGTCAGCCAGTCACTCCTGGTAATGTTCACCACTGTTCCATGTTTTCGCCATTTATGGATAATGGCTCTCACTGTGGTTCGCTGGAGTTCCAAAGCTTTAGAAATGACTTCAGAACCTTTTACAGACTGATAGGTCCCAATTACTTTGTTTCTCATTTGTTCCAAAATTTATTTGGATCGTGGCATGATGTCTAGCTTTTGAGGATCTATTGGTCTATTTCACTTTGTCAGGCAGCTCCTATTTCAGTGATTTCTTGATTGCAAACAGATGTGGTGGTAATCAGGCCTGCGTGTGACTAGGAAATTTGAACTCAGCTTCCTAAAGATGTGATAAACCACAGTTAATTAATCTTCTAAAGTGGGGGGGGGCAATCACTTGTTCACACAGGGCCTTGTAGGTTTGTATTTTTTTCCTTTAATATTAAAGACTCATTTAAAAACTGCATTTTGTGTTTACTTGTGTTATCTTTGCCCAATATTTAAATTTGTTGGTGAGCTGAAACATTTACGTGTGTCAAACATGCAAAGGAATGGGAAATCAGGAAGGGGCAAACACGTTTTTACACAACTGTATATGCCAATTGTGGATTTTGAAGATATTGTTCATGTTTAAAAAGAAAAAAAATGAGATTTTTAAATGTTCAATTTATTTTTAAGGAACCCTCTAACTAGCACATTCAACATTATTACAGTGGGATTGTTTGTGACTCCCATCAACTACCCAAATGGAGTGTTCTTACAGATAGTTTCCCTCACACCAGACGATCCGGCACATTCATCTGAATAGCAATTATATAGTGCTTTTCTTTCACTGTCGTGACATTCCAGGGCCAAAGTTGTCAACTGTCCTTGTATTTTCTGTGTCTCCTGGGTCAAAATAAGGAGGTTTATGTAAGTCCTCCTCAGAAGTGGGCATGCTTCTGTATTACCAATGGAGAAATCCACAATTTTTGCAATATGCAAATGAGACGTTCAGCAATGTTCCACTGCGCATGGGCCGTCCACTCTACACTTGGACCTGCCAAGGGTTCTCATTACTCTTCTTCCAGGTTTATGTCATGGCTGGGTAGTGCATGTCTAGTAGAACATGGAAACCAGTGCCCTTAGCAGAGCGCCTTAGTGTGTAGAAGCAAGGATAAATAAACCTATCATTCATAGCAAGGGAGTCACTAGGGATGGAAATAACCTTAGGAGGCATAGTCTCTTTAAGTGCTTTGGAATTGACAAATCACTTAATTCCACACTTTGCATATTGTAACAATTTTGGATTTTTCTGGCTTTAAACGATGGATATCAGATAGCCACTGATGTGTTTATCTTTCACTGCCTTACATGCCCATATAAGCGGATTGGGGAGGTTGATCTTGCTGAAATATTCCGACAACATTATAATGTACACCTGGGAGGCTTCTGCCATGAGGAGAGATGAGCATGAGTAGTAGTCTAAAGTGTCTCTCAGTGGTTGGCAAAACTTGTTGCACCCATAAAAACTCAGTGGGATGCAGTATGTGGAGAAGGCTAAGGAGCTGAGCCCACTTTACATGTAGATACTGGACGGTTATGCTGAATAACCGGCATCTGTCTCTAACTACAGCTGCCGAATCTGAGCTCAAGTCACTGTTGTTAACTATTTACTGCCATTTAAATTAAGCTGGGCACAGATGGGTAACCATGGCAGAAGTAAGTCTGCTGAAGGCCCCTGTTGCTTCCATTTTGGCTCTCTGATGAAGCTCATCCACAGGCTGGGCTTCATAGGATATCTTTATTTGTCTTAAATACTGCAATACAGTTCTATTACCGTTCTATTTCAGTATATAGTACAAGTGATCAGACAATCGTAGGTTCAAATTCCCTAAGAGGACTTAAAAACAAAGATCTAAAAAACATTAAAAAAAACTATGAAAATTATCAAAATATAAAAAAATCCAGAACTACATTTTTTTTACATCTCACTCCCTAAAAATGCACAAAAAAAAACAAGTTCTCAAACAGCTCCTCAAATTGAAAAATAAAAATGTTATGAGTGTGAGAAAATGGTGTCATAAACCAAATTTTTGTTTCCAACTTCCAAAAAAACATATAATCACCATAATAATACTGAATGGGAGAATCATGTTGACGTATTAACATGTCATTTTTACCATAGAATGAATAACGTAATAGCAAACCAAAGCAAACCAAAACAATGCAATGGTGGAATTGCGTTTTTTCACTGAGGGGAGGGGAGTCATTTCAATTTTTGCCCCAATCACGCAGCAGAAATGCTGCGATCAGCCATGCTGTACACAGTATATTTGTAACAGGTAACGTATCAAACAGTAGATATAGGTTTAATAACTGATAGCCCTATTTCCATATACTATATTCCTATAAGCCTTTTACACCCTGACTAAACACAATGACTTTTGCTGTCTGCTAGATCCTTGAAGGTAAGTGTAATAAGGAGGGTGATCATATGAATCTTTAAAGGTTTTATATTTCTTGAGGCTAAGTGAGCACATTGTTTCTTGCCAAGTGAGAACCTGTGAAATCCCACATAAAAATGTGAGCTTCTTTGTAGTAATTATTTTTGCTTTATGCACTGACCTATAAAAGAGGAAAGTAGAAAGTTTTAGCAATCAGATAGAGAAAAGTAGAGAATAAAAATGGGAACAATGCTGTGGCTAACATTGTGATTTCACTTTGGATTTCAAAAATATACATTTTTGGTTCTATTGTAAAACAGCAAAATGTTAATTCTTTTTATGAATTTTCACCACTGATTTCACCTTTTTCAATGTCTAATGTGGAATCTGGGGGAATATCCAGAATAAAATCTGCAAATCTCAGTGGATTCTTTACATTTTTATACAGTCACAAGTGACGGGACAAATCTTTTTGTTTTTATCAGAAGTTTTATTGCGGAACTGCACAAAAAACATTTAAGCTCTGTGCACACGTTCAGGAATGTCAGCAGAATTTTCCTGAACAAAAACGGACTTTTTCTGCAGGAAATCCGCTCGCGTTTTTTGCGAGTTTTTATTGCGTTTTTTGCGCTGTTTTTACAGATTTTTCATGTTTTTTTCCGGAGCTTCCCAATGCAATAATATAGCGGCAAAACACAAAAAATCCGCAAAATTAATGAACATGTTGCTTTTTTTCCGGGGATGCATTTTTTTCACGGAAAAAAATGCAGCCTGTGCACAAAAATTGCGGAATGCATTAAAATGATGGGATGCTTAATGTAAGCTTTTTTTTAGCATTTTTTCCACGGAAAGCGGGCAAAAAAAAAGTGAAAAATCCTGAACGTGTGCACATAGCCTTAGGCTGTGTGCACACGTTCAGGATTTTATGCGTTTTTTTGTTATAAAAACGTGATAAAACCGTTAAAAACGCATACATTAAGCATCCTATTATTAGAATGCAATCCGCAATTTTTGTGCACATGTTGCGTTTTTTTCCGTGGCGGAATCGCATTCCGGAAAAAAACGCAGCATGTTCATTCTTTGTGCGGAATTGCTGGGATTCCGCACACACAGGAATGCATTGATCCGCTTACTTTCCGTATGTGGCTGTGCACACCATGCGGGAAGTAAGGGGATCATGTGCGGTTGGTACCCAGGGTGGAGGAGAGGAGACTCTCCTCCAGGCACTGGGAACCTTATTCCTGTAAAAAAAAGAATTAAAATAAAAAATTGTGATATTCTCACCTGGCGTCCGCAACAGACTTCCCGCTCCTTGCGATGCTCCCGTTCCCAGGGATGCTTTGTGACAATGACCTGTGATGACGTATTGGTCTTGCGAGACCGCTACGTCATCTGAGGTCATTGCCGTGAGGCATTGCTGGGAATGGGAGCTGCTGGGAGCATCGCGAGGAGCGGGAAGGCTGCAGTGGATGCCGGAAGGTGAGAATATCACGCTATTTTATTTTAATTCTTTTTTTTAACATTCTATCTTTTTACTATTGATGCTGCATAGGCATCTGCTTGTATGATCAGTGCGGTTATAGTGCTGCAATTCAAATACCTATTTTTTTTAGCAATTATGCAGAAGCAAGTCGCCAATATTACTGCAAAAACCCTCAAAGTTGGCATGTCAAAATAGTAGTGATTTTTTGGCACAACTCTAATTTGAAGTACGGTATGTACACACCACACCAATACTGCAACTTGTTGCCATAGTTATTTTTTGTGCGTTTATCTAGAATTTGTTAGTCACACCTTTGGTGTCTTAGGAGATCCCAGTATCCCATACATGTCTTTTCATGGCAGTTTGGAAGCATTGGAGCATTTTCGAGTTGCAGCAAATCAATGTCCTGCAACCACATTTTGAAATTTAAAAAATATTTACTCATTACAGATAGATCGATAGATTGAATTTTGTTTCCGCATTCCGCATTAATTTCCTTATTTATTCATTCATGCTATGCAGTCTGGCATAAACTACATTTTCCCCATTTTACCAGCAGTGTGTTATTTTCCTAATATCTCTCATTTGAACGTTAAAGCAAACCTTTTAGAGAAATACTGCAAAGCTCTGTTATTTGAATTACATCCTTTAGTTGTAGGAGTATTAGGATATTAATTTAATGCTGATGTAGGGTTAAAAATAAGAAATGTTTGCATATTATATCTAGTTATCCATTTTAACCCCTTTCTGCCATATGACGTACTATCCCATCAAGGTGGAGTGGGCCCGAATGACCACCGACCGGATAGTACGTCATATGCAATCGGCTGCACTCACGACTATTGCAGCTGACATCCAGCACTGTGTGTCAGGAGCGGTCACGGACACACAACAAGCGGTGGATGCCGCGTTGGAGAGATCGTCACGCCACCCACTGAATCACCACAGGGCGAACCCGTTACATAGAGAATCCTTGGGGCCTTATAGCATACATCTATACTCCCTAACAGACAGCTGGTGGGAATGTACCCACTATTAGGCCGGCATCACACTAGCGAGTTTTACGGATGTATGAGAGGTGCAGAAAATACGGATTGCACACGGTACAATGATTCTGTATGGCCCAGCTCCTATCTGCCGTACTTTACTGATCCGTATTATACGGTCTTCTACGGCCGTAGAAAAACGCAGCATGCTGCGTTTGTCAGCGTATTGCGCAAAAAAATCGCCAATGAAAGTCTATGGGGGCGAGAAAAATATGGATTGCACACGGACTAACAGTGTGACTTGCGAGAAATACGCAGCGGTGTTCTATAGAAAAGCCGGCAATTCAGTGCAGTGTACAGTAAAATCACACTGACAGGTTAGAATAGAATAGCTAAAATAAATGTCTACACATAGTATAGGGATATATATATATGTCATATATATATATCCCTATATATATATATATGTCATATATATATATATATATTAATATTTCATACAGCGCTAGATAGCAGAAAAGCCAGTAATTCAATTGCCGGCTTTTGCTATCTCCTTCTCAAACCCGACATGATGTGAGACATGGTTTACATACAGTAAACCATCTTATATCCTTTCTTTTATTACATATTCCTGTTTAGTAATGTAAGAAGTGTCTTGGTATTAAATTTGGGGGCTCTAGCTATTAAATTAAAGGGTTAAATCGCTGAAAAAATTGGCGTGGGCTCCCGCACAATTTTCTCTGCCAGAGTGGGAAAGCCAGTGACTGAGGGCAGATATTAATAGCCTGGAGAGGATCCATGGTTATTCGCCCCCCCCTGGCTGAAAACATCTGCCCCCAGCCACCCCAGAAAAGGCAATTGAATTACCGGCTTTTCTGCTATCTAGAGCTGTATGAAATATTAATATATATACATATATGTGTCTCACTGACATATATATATATGGATCCATTGTATGTCCGTTTTGCAAACCTGCAAGAAAATCTCGCAGTATGGATGCCATACGGATTACATACGGAGGATGACATGCGCAAAATATGTTGACACACTCTGCCTACGGATGACATACGGATCACTATTTTGGGAACATTTCTGCATATTACGGCTGTAAAAAACGGACCGTATTTTCATACACTGAGTGTGACGCCGGCCTTACACACGGAGGGAGCGCCTTCACCCAGGCACCAGATCTCTACTAGTTCCTCGGGACTCATAATAAAGTAATACGGTGACCTTTTGCCTTACCTGGGAGTTTTCGGCTCTATTCACGGTCACGGACCCACTATAGTACTCGCAAGTACACAGCGGTTATTCCCACCATACCAACGTTCCTGATGAAGTTCCGGTGAGGACCGAAACGTTGTTTATTTTTGCTGGACTGCATTAAAAAATCTTCAAATTAAACAAAAGTTGAGTGCCAAGTTATATATTTATATTATTCACGGGTTGGGCTCCCACTTGTGCACCACTTTTCAGCTGTGCAAAGATATATTCACAAACAGTGGTTTACACCCACTTATCTGGTATCAGCGTACTCAGGATAAATTGCACAATAACTTTTGTGGTCCAATTTCTTCTGTTACCCTTGGGAAAATAAATAATTTGGGGCGAAAAGATCATTTTTGTAAAAAAATATGATTTTTTATTTTTACGGCGCTGCATTACAAACTTCTGTGAAGCACTTGGTGGGTCAAAGTGCTCACCACACATCTAGATAAGTTCCTTGGTGGGTCTAGTTTCCAAAATGGTGTCACTTGTAGGGGGTGTCAATGTTTAGACTACTTTTACACTTCCGTCTTTTTTCCTCCGTCACAATCCGTCGTTATGGGCAAAAAACGGATCCTGCAAATGTGCTTACAGGATGCGTTTTTTGCCCATACACTTGTATTAGCGACGGATGGGCACGCATCGCATCCGTCGTGCGACGGATCCATCATGTTTTGGCGGTGGCGACGCACAAAAATGTTCAATGTAACATTTTTTGTGTGATGTGTCCGCCATTTTCGACTGCGAATGCGTGGCCGAAACTCCGCCCTCCTCCTCCATTGAAAAACTGCATCCGCTACCCACGTCTTGCAGTTATTTCACAACATCTGTCGGTACGTCGGCCCAACGCATTGCGACGGGCCCGTACCGACGGAAGTGTGAAAGTAGCCTTAGGCACATCAGGGGCTCTCCAAACGCAACATGGTGTCTCATCTCAATTTTAGTCAATTTTGCATTGAAAAGTCAAATGGCGCTCCTTCCCTTCCGAGCTCTGCCATGTGCCCAAACAGTGGTTTACCCCCACATATGGGGTATCGGCGTACTCAGGACAAATTGTACAACAACTTTTGGGGTCCATTTTCTCCTGTTACCCTTGGTAGAATAAAACAAATTGAAGCTGAAGTAAATTTTTTGTGAAAAAAGTTAAATGTTCATTTTTTAAAAAACATTGCAAAAAATCCTGTAAAACACCTGAAGGGTTAATAAATTTATTGAATGTGATTTTGAGCACCTTGAGAGGTGCAGTTTTTAGAATGGTGTCACACTTGGTTATTTTCCATCATATAGACCCCTCAAAATGACTTCAAATGTGATGTGGTCCCTAAAAAATGGTGGTGTAAAAACGAGAAATTGCTGGTCAACGTTTAACCCTTATAACTCCCTAACAAAAAAAAATTTGGTTCCAAAACTGTGCTGATGTAAAGTAGACATGTGGGAAATGTTACTTACTAAGTTTTTGTGTAACATATCTCTGTGATTTAAGGGCATAAAAATTCAAAGTTGGAAAATTACAAATTGTTCCAAATTTTCGCCAAATTTCCGTTTTTTTCACAAATAAACGCATGTAATATCAAAGAAATTTTCCTACTATCATGAAGTACAATATGTCACGAGAAAATAATGTCAGAATCATCAGGATCCGTTGAAGCATTCCAGAGTTATAACCTCATAAAGGGACAGTGATCAGAATTGTAAAAATTGCCCCGGTCATTAATGTACAAACCACCCTTGGGGGTAAAGGGGTTAAAAGCTTTTTCCTCCCTGTATGTTACAGCAGGGTTTGTACATTGAAGCAGCTGATCGCTGTTATTTCCATCACCTTAGTAAATAATATGCTCAGTTATAAGTCAGTCATTAGGTGTACACAGGCTTGTTTCACAAAAGTTCTGCCCAAGGCAAAAATAAATAAAATTAAAGTAATGTTGAATCTTAAAGAATGGTTGATGTCTCATATAGCCTGGGTCTTAAGGTGCCCACCTTAGCTGATGGCCAAATGCTGGTTAAACACTAGTACTAGGCGCTCATGTGGGGAGAGTGAAGTACGCCAAGCCGGAAACGGCTCATCTAACTAGAAAACAAAAGGATCGGAATATGAATTCGCTCTGCCTGATCCTTTACTCATCCAGCATCATGTATCCAGGTGAGTCCGGAACTCTTATAAGTAGATGTTCGGTCGGTTCAAAGGAAAACACAGAGTTTGGTCGGCTTTAGTGTATATGGGTGCTTAGAGGTAAGCCATGACAAATCTGAAAATTAGCTATTAAGCTATAATAGCAGATAAGATTAGTTGTCATGCCCTTTTAAAGTTGAAGAAGGCACAATATTTCTCCAGTCTAATTGCAATGGATCAATTCACTGGTCTAATTGACTAGAAAATTGGATACAAAGACACAAATGTGATACCAACTAACTGAATACTAGAAGTCACTCATATCATTTCCAAACACAGATAATCCCATTCAATTGTACTTTTTAAGTATTTTTTATATATACATAAAGACAGACTGTAGGATATCCTCTAGGCTTATTTCCAAAACATAGTTTAGCTTTAGGCAATGTTATTTTTTAAATAAATATAAAAAAATAATTTTTGTTTTTTAATGATAGGGACTGGAGCAGGTAGACATTAACAGATATACCCAGATGCAATATTTAAAATCTTTTATGAGATGATGGAAAGTATTCCTAATACAATACAGTGGGGAAAATAAGTAACGTATATGATACAATGCTGATTGTACATGTTTTCCCACCTGCAAAGAATGGAGAGGTCTGTCATTTTTATAGTAGGTACACTTCAACTGTGAGACACATAATCTAAAAAAAATAAAGAAAATCACACTGTACAATTTTTACATAATTAGTTTGCATTTTATTTCATGAAAAAAGTTTTTGATACAATAGAAAAACAGAACTTAATATTTGGTACAGAAGCCTTTATTTGTAATTACAGAGGTCACACATTTCCTGTAGTTCTCGGCCAAGTTTGCACACACTGCAGCAGGGATTCTGACCCACTCCTCCATACAGATCTTCTCCAGATCTTTCATGTTTTGAGGCTGTCACTGGGCAACATTAGGTTTCAGCTCCCTCCAAAGAGTTTCTGGCGACTCCAGGACCTTGAAATTTGTCTTGTAGAACCACTCCATAGTTTCCCTGGCTGTGTGTTTTGAGTTATTGTCATGCTGGAAGACCCAGCCACGACCCACCTTCTATGCTCTTCCTGAGCAGAGGAGATTGTTGGCCAAAATCTTGTGATATATGCCCCATCATCTTCCCTTCAATGCAGTGCAGTTGTCCTGTCTCTTTTTTTAAAAGCACCCCCAATGTATGAGGTTTCCCTCACTATGCTTCATGGTTGGGACTGTGTTCTTGAGGTTGTACTCATCCTTCTTTTTCCAAACACATATTTTGGTATCATCTGACCACATGACCTTCTCCCATGTCTCCTCTGTATCATCCAAATGGTGATTGCCTTCAAATGGGCTTGTACATGTGCTGGTATAAGCAGGGGGACCGTGCGTGCCCTTCAGGATATAAAATCCATGATGGCACAGTGTGTTGCTAACAGTGATGTTTGAGACTGTGGTCACAGCTTTCTTCAGGTCAATGACCAGGTCTTCAAGTGTAGTTCTGGGCTGATTCCTGATCTTTCTCAGACTCATCCTTACCCTACGAGGCGAGATTTAGCATGGAGCCCCAGACCGAGGAATATTGACAGTCATCTTATGTTTCTTCCATTTTGTAAGAATTGCACCCACAGTTGTTGCCTTCTCACCAAGCTGCTTGTCTATTGTCCTGTAGCCCATCTCAACCTTGTGCAGGTCTACAATTTTGTCCCTGGTGTCCTTAGATAGCTCTTTGGTTTTGGCCATGGTGGGGAGAATGAAGTGTGCTTGATTGAGTGTGTGGACAGGTGTCGTTTATACAGGTGATGAGTTCCAACAGATGCAATTGATGCAAGTAATGAGTGCAGAGTAGGAGGGCTTCTTAAAGAATAACTAACAGGTCTCTGAGAGCCAGAATTCTTACTGGTTGATAGGTGATCAAATACTTATTTCTTGCAATAAAATGCAATTTAATTATTTAAAAATCATACAATCTGATTTTCTATTTTTTATTTTTAGATTCTGTCTCTCACAGTTGAAGTGTACCTATGATAAAAAATTACAGACCTCTCCATTCTTTGTAGAAAACTTGCAAATACTTATTTACCTATTGTATATAATCCATCAAGAATTAAGAAATTTAGGGCATATTTAGGGCATTGATGGGCATACCTCTGGATAACATGATCTAATATCAGTCTCCCGAGGAACCTGATGAGAAAACACATCAAAGATGTTTAAGACATGTGTTGATACATATTGATTTCTACTCTCAAGTTTGCTCTTTGTATATAATTTGTTACTTATCATAATCCTCTTTATCTAACACCACATATCATATGAAGGCATTGGCTGCACTTTAGGTGAGGGGGATTTTTTTAGGGTATTTTTGGGACAGGCAGTGAAGAGAGAGGGCGCCTTTATCGATTTATATTAGGCAGTTTCAGACTTTTAGGACTATATCTAGTGTCATAAAGGTTTTCTATAATTTACCTGGCTTTTACGGCAATATTGTATCTGTCTATCTATTTATTTAATTGTTTTGTGTCTGTGTTTGTATGTCATTGCCATGTTTTTAAGGTATATGGCTCAGTAGTTAGCACTACCGTCTTGCACAACTAGGGTCGTGGGTTCAAATCCAATCAAAGACAACATCTGCAAGTAGTTTGTGTGTTCTCCCCGTGTTTGCGTGGGTTTACTCTGGGTACTCCGGTTTCCTCCCACACTCCGAAGACATACTGATAGGGAATTTAGATTGAGAGCCCCAATGGGGACAGTAATGATGATAATGTCTGCAAAGAGCTGTGGAATTAATGGTGCTATATAAATGAGTAAAATAAATAAATAAATAGTATATCCCCTTCATGACCTTGGGATTTTCCATTTTTCCAAGTTCGTTTTTCGCTCCCCTCCTTCCCAGAGCCATAACTTTTTTATTTTTCCATCAATATGGTCATGTGAGGGCTTATTTTTTGCGGAACGAGTTGTACTTTTGAACAACATCATTGGTTTTAACATGTCATGTACTAGAAAACAGGAAAAAAAATTCCAAGTGCGGTGAAATTGCAAATAAAGTGCAATCCCACACTTGTTTTTTGTTTGGCTTTTTTGCTATGTTTACTAAATGCTAAAACTGATCCGATATTATGATTCTCCAGGTCATTATGAGTTCATAGACACCAAACATGTCTAGGTCATTTTTTATCTAAGTGGTGAAAAAAATTCCAAACCTTGCTAAAAAAAAAAAATGCACTATTTTCCAATACCCGTAGCGTCTCCATTTTTCGTGATCTGGGGTTGGTTGAGAAAAAACGTAATTCTGGCGTTTTTAATTTTTTTCTCGCTACGCCGTTTAGCGATCAGGTTAATGCTTTTTTTTATTGATAGATCGGGCGATTCCAAATATGTGTAGGTTTGATTTTTTTTATTGTTTTATTTTGAATGGGGCGAAAGGGGGGTGATTTAAACTTTTATATTTTTTTATTTTTTTCACATTTTTTTTAACTTTTTTTAACTTTTGCCATGCTTCAATAGCCTCCATGGGAGGCTAAAAGCTGGCACAACTCCATCGGCACTGCTATGCAGCAGAATTGCAGGTGTGCTATGAGCGCCGACCACAGGGTGGCACTCACAGCTAGCGGGGATCAGTAAACATAGAGGTCTCAAGGACCTCTATGGTTACAATGCAGAAGCATCGCTGACCCCCGATCATGTGAAGGGGTCGGCATGCGCGCTTTTCCGGCCGCGCGGCCGGAAGTGGTAGTTAAATGCCACTGTCTGCGTTTGACAGCGGCATTTAACTAGCTAATTGCGGCAAGTGAATCGCGATTTCACCCGCCGCTATTGCGGGCACATGTCAGCTGTTCAAAACAGCAGACATGTCCCGGCTTTGATGCAGGCTCACCGCCGGAGCCCGCATCAAAGCGGGACTTCTGACCTCGGACGTACTATCCCGTCCGAGGTCAGAAAGGGGTTAAATAATAAACTAGAATTTTTAAGGGTTTTCTTATCTCCTATGTTAGCACTGTACCTTTGTACCCCAATGTTTGAAACATATTTCGGTTAGCCATATTTAGGGCATAGCAATTATATTCCTGTCATTCCTTGATGTCTGGTATTTTGTGAAAAGACAAATATTTATTTTATTTATATTGATTAAATATGTTATACATGTCTACTCATTTGAAGTGTGACCAGTGGATCTTCTACTATTCCTAAAAATGGTGGTGACCCAGAAGCAGACATACCAATTACTGCAACCTTTGCATCCGCAGAGGGGCCCAAGAGATAAGGGGCCCATTTTTACCTCCAAACCAGGTTATGAGCTATTGGACTGCACAATTTTCCACAGCATGGGCACAGCGGATTTGGTTTTCCATATGTTTACATGTACTGTACAACGCATGTAAAACTGCTGCAGATCCACAAGGCCAAATCTGCTGTGGATCCGCAGCCAAATCCGCAACGTGTGCACATACCCTCAGAATACCTCCATTATATATTATGTCATACAGATGCAGCATATGGCAGCACAGGGAATGCTTAGTGGCTATTATATAGAAATATGAGCAATTTCTATGCTTTAGGTGCTTGATAGACACTAAACATGTCTAGGTTCTTTTTTATTTAAGTGGTGGAAAAAAATACAAAGTTTGTAAAAAAAAAAAAAAAAAAAAAAAAAATTGCGCCATTTTCCAATACCCGTAATGTCTCCATTTTTCGTGATCTCGGTTGGGTGAGGGCTTATTTTTTGTGTGTCGAGCTGACGTTTTTAATGATATCACTTGGTGCAGATACGATCTTTTGATCGTCCGTTATTGTATTTTAATGCAATGTTGTGGCAACCAAAAAAATGTAATTCTGGCGTTTTGACTATCTTTTGGTCTACTCCGTTTAGCAATTGGGTTAATTGTTTTTTTTATATTGATAGATCAGGTGATTCTGAACACGGCAATACCAAATATGTGTATATTTGATTATTTTTTATTGTTTTATTTTGAATGGGGCAAAAGGGAGGTAATTTGAACTTTTATATTTTTAATTTTTTTTTTATATATTTTTAAAAACATTTTTTTTTACTTTTGGCATGCTTCGGAAGTACCATGGGAGACTAGAACCTGCAGTTGTCTGATCGGCTCTGCTACATACAGGCGAAGATCAGATCGCCTGTATGTAGCAGAATTGGTCACTTGCTATGACAGGGTCAATGATGGGTGGGATTTCCGACGTGCTTGCCGGTAGCGTACTTTAAATGCCGCTGTCAGGGATTGACAGTGGCATTTAACGGGTCAACAGCCGCGAGTGGATCGTGATTCCACCCATGGCTGTTTGAGGCACATGTCAGCTGTTCAAAACAAAAGAAAGAGAAAGGCCAACATCGGTGTACATTTACGCCTGATGTTCGAAAGGGCTTAAGGCATTTTTATTACCTACTGCAAAGTCAAAAGTTTACATACATTTGATTAGTATTTGGTACCATTACCCTTAAACTGAATGACTTGGGTCAAATGTTTGGGATATCTTTCTACAAGCTTATCACAATAGCTGGTCGGAATTTGGGCCCATTCCTCCTGACAAAACTGGTGTAACTGGTCCAGGTTTGTAGGTCGCCTTGTTAGCACCTGACTTTTCAGCTTTGTCCATAAAATGAGATCAGGGCTTTGTGATGGCCACTCCAAAACATTGACTTTGTTATCCTTTAGCCACTTTGTTACCATATTGGCAGTATGCTTTGGGTCATTGTCCATTTGGAAGATCCATTTCCGCCCAAGCTTTAACTTCCTGGCTGATGTCTTGAAATGTTGCTTCTGTATTGCCGCATAATCTTCTTTTCTCATGATGCCATCTATTTTGTGAAGCGCACCAGTCCCTCCTGCAGCAAAACAACCCAACAATATGATGCTGCCACCCCGTGTTTCACAGTTAGGCTGGTGTTCTTAAGCTTCCAAGCTTCTCCCTTTTTCCTCCAACCATAAAGATGGTTATATGCACAAAAAGTTAAATTTTAGTTTCATCAGACCACAGGACATGTCTATAAAAATTAAGGTTTTTGTTCCTGTGTGCAGTTGCAAACAATAATCTGGCATTTTTATGCTTCTTTTGAAGCAATGGCTTCTTCCTGGCAGAGTGGCTTTTCAGCTGATGTTGATACTGTACTCATTTCACTTTGGATATTGATACAATCTTACCAGCTTCTGCCATCATCTTCACAAGGTCATTTTCTTTTGTCCTTGGGGTGATATGCACATGTCAGGCCAAAGCACATTCATCTCTGGGACACAGATCCCGTCTCCTTCCTGAGCGGTATGATGGCTGGACATTCCCATCTTGTTTGTACTTGTGTATAATTGTTTGTACAGATGAATGAGGCACCTTCAGGAATCTTGAAATTGTACCCAAGGACAAGACAAACTTGTGCAAGTTCACAATTCTCTTCCTGATATCTTGGCAGATTTTTGTAAACTTTCCCATGATGCTACTCAAAGAGGCAGTGTGTTTCAGGTGTGCATTAAAATCCATCCACAGGTGTGTCTGTAATTAACTTAGGTTTTGCCAAAAAAAACAAAGAAGCTTCCAAACACATGACATCAGCATATGGGCAGTCCAGAATTGTTTAAAGGCATAGGAATCTTAGTGTATGCAAACGTCTGACTTTGCAGTAAGTAATAAAAATGTCTTGAAACATTCTCTCTCTCTCTCATTGTTCTGGCATTTGGCAAATATTAATTATTATGGTAATCCTAGTTGACCTAAAACTGGAAAGGTTTTTTGTGCTTTCATGTCAGATATTGAGAAAAACATGCGTGCTCCTGATCTCTTCAGTACTTTTCACCCGTTTTTTCGGTGTTTGCCTTTAAATGAAAATCTGAAGAAGAGGCAGGAAGTAAAGATGATGCATAGCTTTGTTTCCAGGTGCTCTGATTGTGGACATTACGTCTGAGGCTGACAATTGAAGATAATCTAAAGCATCTTACTTCAAAATAACTGGGAATCTTGACTTGGTAATAGAAGGTCAGAGCTAATGCAGTCATGAGAAGCAAACATTGTACACCTCAAGTTAGAAGGATAAGGAGTTGAGCATTGCTGAGAAGCCCTTTCTGTCTGGGTTTTCGAGATGAAAGGTCACTCTTGTAGGCAAGATGTCAAATTTCTGTGTTTTAGCTGTGTAAGCATTATTATCACTTGTACTTTCTTAACCATTGAAGAAGGCTTTGTTGTTTAATATAAAGGCTAGAAATTGTACAAAGTCTTCTTTTTCCCTCCAAAAACAGAGAATGGCATTTTGCCAGATGAGACAAGTGTGGATGCTAGAGATATCATCCATGTTTAAAAAATAGGGAGAAAAAAAGATTTGAGGTTTTTAAATGGTCAATTCAGTAATGCCTTTCGGGAATGTGAAATGAAATCTGTATGTTTCTAAGCTGATGCATAATGAATAATAGTACAGGAACCCTTGAGAAATGAGGCAGGGCTTTTTGTATCATAAAATGCTACATTGAAACAAAAGCAATTAAATTGAATTTTTGGTTTCACAGGGAAAACACTGGCCATGTTTATTCAGATGGTGATATTAGCTCCTGGCCACAGAGAGCTATGTTCATTTATCACCATTTAACGCGCTAAATTAATGTACTTTAAGTAGCTAATATTTGCCTGATAAGTAAATCAATGTGAGGGCTGTCTGCGCTCTGCGATTATGCAATATTCAGATCAAGCCATCCTTATTTAAAGTTCATTTTACATATCCATTGATAGCTTTGTTAATTGCCAATTTAGTCTATAGATTATATAAATAAGGATTTTCCTTTTTAATGCATTACATTATACTATACCCATGACAGTTACATTAATATGTTTATACTAGATGGTGACCCGATTCTAACGCATCGGGTATTCTAGAATATGCATGTCCATGTAGTATATTGCCTAGCTACGTAGTATATTGCCCAGTCACGTAGTATATTGCCCAGTCACGTAGTATATTGCCCAGCCACATAGTATATTGCCCAGTCATGTAGTATATTGCCCAGCCACGTAGTATATTGCCCAGCCACATAGTATATTGCCCAGCCACGTAGTATATTGCACAGCGACGGAGTATACAGCACAGAGCCACGTAGTATACAGACTTAAAATAAAAAATAAACATATACTCACCCTCCGAAAGCCCGTTGAAGTCCTGGTCCTGTGTGCAGTGCACCCGTCAGCTTCCGGTCCCAGGGTTGGTATGGGCGCAGGACCTGTGATGATGTCACGGTCACATGACCGTGACTTCATGGCAGGTCCTTCTCGCAGGACCTGTGATGATGTCGCGGTCACATGACCGTGACATCATGGCAGGTCCTTCTCGCATACCATCCTTGCCACCGGAACCTGCCGCTTGCATGGAACGGTCAGCGGAGCGTCGCGAGGAGCGGGAAAGGCGGCGGAAGGTGAGTATATAAGGATTATTTTATTATTATTTTTAACATTGGATCTTTTTACTATTGATGCTGCGTAGGCAGCATCAATAGTGAAAATTTGGTCACACAGGGTTAATAGCTGCGTTAATGGAGTGCGTTACAACGTGGCATAACGCGGTCCGTTAGCGCTGCCATTAACCCTGTGTAAGCACTGACTGGAGGGGATAATGGAGCGGGCACTGACTGCAGGGAGGAAGGAGCGGCCATTTTGGCACCGGACTGTGGTCGTCGCTGATTGGTCGTGGCTGTTTTGCCGCGACCAATCAGCGAGTTGGATTTCCATGACAGACAGAGGCCGTGACCAATGAATATCTGGGACAGACAGACGGAAGTACCCCTTAGACAATTATATAGTAGACTAGATGGTGGCCTGATTCTAACGCATCGGGTATTCTAGAATATGCATGTCCACGTAGTATATTGTACAGCCACGTAGTATATTGCCCAGCCACGTAGTATATTACCCAACCACGTAGTATATTGCCCAGCCACGTAGTATATTGTACAGCCATGTAGTATATTGTACAGCCACGTAGTATATTGCCCAGCTACGTAGTATATTGCCCAGCCACATAGTATATTGCCCAGCCACGTAGTATATTGCCCAACCCGTAGTATATTGCCCAACCACGTAGTATATTGCCCAGTCACGTAGTATATTGCCCAGCCACGTAGTATATTGCCCAGCCACGTAGTATATTGCCCAACCACGTACTATATTGCTCAGTCACGTAGTATATTGCACAGTCACGTAGTTTATTGCACAGCTACGTAGTGTATTGGCCAGTCATGTAGTATATTGCCCAGTCACGTAGTATACAGCACAGAGCCACGTAGTATATTGCCCAGCCACATAGTATATTGCCCAGCCACGTAGTATATTGGCCAATCACATAGTATATTGCCCAGCCATGTAGTATATTGCCCAGCCACGTAGTATATTGCCCAGCCACGTAGTATATTACCCAACCACGTAGTATATTGCCCAGCCACGTAGTATATTGTACAGCCATGTAGTATATTGTACAGCCACGTAGTATATTGCCCAGCTACGTAGTATATTGCCCAGCCACATAGTATATTGCCCAGCCATGTAGTATATTGCCCAGCCCCGTAGTATATTGCCCAACCACATAGTATATTGCCCAGTCACGTAGTATATTGCCCAGCCACGTAGTATATTGCCCAACCACGTACTATATTGCTCAGTCACGTAGTATATTGCACAGTCACGTAGTTTATTGCACAGCTACGTAGTGTATTGGCCAGTCATGTAGTATATTGCCCAGTCACGTAGTATACAGCACAGAGCCACATAGTATATTGCCCAGCCACATAGTATATTGCCCAGCCACGTAGTATATTGGCCAATCACATAGTATATTGCCCAGCCACGTAGTATATTGCCCAGCCACGTAGTATATTGCCCAGTCATGTAGTATATTGCCCAGTCACGTAGTATATTGCACAGCGACGTAGTATATTGCCCAGTGATGTAGTATATTGCCCAGCCACATAGTATATTGCCCAGCCACATAGTATATTGCCCAGCCACATAGTATATTGCCCAGCAACAAAGTATATTGCACAGCGACGGAGTATACAGCACAGGGCCACGTAGTATAGAGACTTAAAATAAAAAATAACCATATACTCACCTTCCGAAGGCCCGTTGAAGTCCTGCTATACTCACCATCCGCCGCCTTACCCGCTCGTCGGGACGCTCCCGTGACCGCTCCATTGCAAGCGGCAGCTTCCGGTCCCAGGGCTGGTATGAGCAGGACCTATGAGGACGTCACGGTCACATGACCGTGACATCATGGCAGGTCCTTGTTGCATACAATCCTTGCCACCGGAACCTGCCGCTTGCATGGAGCAGTCACCGGAGCATCTCAAGGCGCTGGAAAGGCGGCGGATGGTGAGTATAGCAGGTTTTTTTTTATTATTATTATTTTTAACATGACATATTTTTACTATTGATGCTGCATAGGCAGCATCAATAGTAAATAGTTGGGGACACACAGGGTTAATAGCAGCGGTAACGGAGTGCGTTACACCGCGACCCGTTACCGCTGCCATTAACCCTGTGTGAGCGGTGACCGGAGGGGATTATGGAGCGGGCGCCGGGTAGTAACTGCAGGGGAGTATTGGAGGGACTAATCGGACTGTGCCCGTCACTGATTGGTCGCGGCAGCCATGACAGGCAGCTGCCGAGACCAATCAGCGACGCGGGATTTCCGTTACGGAAGTTGAGGACAGACAGACGGAAGTACCCCTTAGACAATTATATATATGGATACAGATGTGATTGAATTTTTACAGACTTGAAAAGGGAATTTAAAGGGAACCTGTCACCTGATTCATCCCGCCCAAATCGTGGACAACATGAATCGAATCCTGGCTGCACAATTGCAGCCATGAATGCGCTTCACTAGAATGTTCTGATGTCTCAGAAAAAATATTCTTTAAAGATCTATCTGTTTACCGTAGCCAGACACAAGACTAGTCTGGCACCACCCCCAGGACTGCTTTTCCCAGTGTTTCTTCAGGTGATTGATTGGTCTCTTGCTATGTTTCACAATTTTTAGAGCTTACTGTATATAATCATGTAGAAGCCGAGATTTTCAGCACATTTTTTTTGTGCTGAAAACACCCCCTCGGCTTATACACAAGTCATGGTCCAGAAAGCCGGCGGGGAAGGGGAGCGGCAGAGCAGCTGCAGGAGTCGGCGGCTGTGACATCATACTCACTCTCCTTGCGCCATTGCTAAATTTCCATGCATCTCTGTTGTCCCGGTGCACGGTGCAGCAGCGCTTCCTGTGCTGAGCGGTCAGGTGGTACCGCTCATTAAGGTAATGAATATGCGCACTTCTCCACTCCCATAAGCATGGAGCACATATTCATTACCTTAATAAGCGGTCCACATGACCGCTCAGCACAGGATGAAACTGACGCGCCGGGATAATGGAGATGCAGGGACATTCAGCGAAGGTGCGAGGAGGTTGAGTATGACAGGGGAGGATGGGGGGAGCCGAGCCATGCATACAAGATAGGACAGGGGGAGCCATGCATACAAGGAAAGAAGGGGGAAGTCGAGCCATGCATACAAGGATGGGATGGGGGAGCCATGCATACAAGGATGGGATGGGGAGCCAAGCCATGCATACAAGATGGGACAGGGGAGCCATGCATACAAGGAGGGGAGGGGGGAGTCGAGCTATGCATACAAGGATGGAATGGGGGGAGCCATGCATACAAGGTTGGCATGGGGGAGCCGAGCCATGAATACAAGATGGGACGGGGGGAGCCATGCATTCAACAAGGGGACCAGGGGAGCTATGCACACAAACAACAGGGGGAGCCACCCAGAGCAGGACAGGATGGGGGAGCCATGCATACAAGGATGGGATGGGGGAGCCATGCATACAAGGATGGGATGGGGAGCCAAGCCATGCATACAAGATGGGACAGGGGAGCCATGCATACAAGATGGGACAGGGGAGCCATGCATACAAGATGGGACAGGGGAGCCATGCATACAAGGAGGGGAGGGGGGAGTCGAGCCATGCATACAAGGATGGAATGGGGGGAGCCATGCATACAAGGTTGGGATGGGGGAGCCGAGCCATGAATACAAGATGGGACGGGGGGAGCCATGCATTCAACAAGGGGACCGGGGGAGCTATGCACACAAACAACAGGGGGAGCCACCCAGAGCAGGACAGGACGGGGGAACCACACATACTGGGATAGGGATGAGGAGACAATACATACCTGGCTTGTACTCAAGTCAATAAGCTTACCCAGTTTTCCATGGCAAAATGAAGTGCCTCGGCTTATACTCGGGTCGTCTTATACTCGAGTATATATGGTAGATTAAGATAAGAACTCACAGAAAATCGCACAACAAATTTATTGTCATTTACATCATAGCTGACAAATATTTCATTTTCTGGCTCACAGGATACAGCCAAAAGATGACCCAAATGTATTTTTAGAGAGCATATATGTAGCTCATTAGCTCAGAGATTTGTTACTCAAAGTAGATTCAATTTTATGTAATGTAGAAGCTAGAGACCAAAATGTAGCTAATAGTTGATCCTCTACTTTGGGTACTATATAATGTTTTGGGGACTGGTTTTACATATCCCACCTATCTCACCGCGATTGACAGTGGAGGAATGAAGCACTGAGCCTCTTGTGCATTCCAGTGGTGCACAATGCATATTTGATTAAACTTCAGTTTCTGCAGATTGGAGGCAACAATTACAATGCCAAGGCTATGTGCAACCGACACAAAAGCACCCCTTAAAATGAACATATTGCACGTTAATGTCAAAACAACATTGCTGTGTACAAATTCTGTCTTATGTCACTTCTTTTAACTGCTTCATTGGTCTGAAGCTCTAAAGTAGTTAACCCCTTACCGGCATCGGACGTACTATACCGTCCGATGCCGGCTCCCCTGCTTTGATGCAGGGCTCCGCGGTGAGCCCGCACCAAAGCCGGGACATGTCAGCTGTTTTGAACAGCTGACATGTGCCCGTAATAGGCGCGGGCAGAATCGCGATCTGCCCGCACCTATTAACTAGTTAAATGCCGCTGTCAAACGCAGACAGCGGCATTTAACTACCGCTTCCGGCCGGGCGGCCGGAAATGACGTCATCGCCGACCCCCGTCACATGTCCGGGGGTCGGCGATGCGTCTCCATTGTAGCCATAGAGGTCCTTGAGACCTCTATGGTTACTGATTGCCCGTCGCTGTGAGCGCCACCCTGTGGTCGGCGCTCACAGCACACGTGCAATTCTGCTACATAGCAGCGATCAGCAGATCGCTGCTATGTAGCAGAGCCGATCGTGCTGTGCCTGCTTCTAGCCTCCCATGGAGGCTATTGAAGCATGGCAAAAGTTAAAAAAAAAAGTTTAAAAAAATGTGAAAAAAATAAAAAAAACATAAAAGTTTAAATCACCCCCCTTTCGCCCCAATCAAAATAAATCAATAAAAAAAATATCAAATCTACGCATATTTGGTATCGCCGCGCTCAGAATTGCCCGATCTATCAAATAAAAAAAAGTATTAACCTGATCGCTAAACAGCGTAGCGGGAAAAAAACTCGAAACGCCAGAATTACGTTTTTTTGGTCGCCGCGACATTGCATTAAAATGCAATAACGGGCGATCAAAAGAACGTATCTGCACCGAAATGCTATCATTAAAAACGTCATCTCGGCACGCAAAAAATAAGCCCTCAACCGACCCCAGATCACGAAAAATGGAGACGCTACGAGTATCGGAAAATGGCGCAATTTTTTTTTTTTTTAGCAAAGTTTGGAATTTTTTTTCACCACTTAGATAAAAAATAACCTAGTCATGTTTGGTGTCTATGAACTCGTAATGACCTGGAGAATCATAATGGCAGGTCATTTTTAGCATTTAGTAAACCTAGCAAAAAAGCCAAACAAAAAACCAATGTGGAATTGCACTTTTTTTGCAATTTCACCGCACTTGGAATTTTTTTCCCGTTTTCTAGTACACGACATGCTAAAACCAATGATGTCGTTCAAAAGTACAACTCGTCCCGCAAAAAATAAGCCCTCACATGGCCAAATTGACGGAAAAATAAAAAAGTTATGGCTCTGGGAAGGAGGGGAGCGAAAAACGAACACGGAAAAACGAAAAATCCCCCGGTCATGAAGGGGTTAAATGAAGTGACATGCTCATTTTTCAGGTGTCTTCCGCCCAGACGCTATACAATTTCTATACCTCATAAATAAATGATGCCTCAAGGGCAACGGACATATCACAGATGAAGCCACTCCAGGAAAATGACTGACAGCTAAAAGATGCTGTGTGCACATAACCTAAAGGTACAGTTATAGGGGTTAAATTCCCTACAAGACTATGTATCATTATGTAACCACGGCTGTTGAGATCCACATTAAATCATAGAATATTAGAGTTGGAAGGGATCTCTAGGGTCATCCTGTCCAACCCCCTGCTCAATGCAGGTTTCACTAAACCATCTCAGACAGATGTCTGTCCAGCCTCTGTTTGAAGACTTCCATATATGTATACACAGTAATTACAATTTTCAATAATATTTCTATAAGTTTAGGAAGTGTTGAAAATACAAGTATGAAGTAAAGTCACAGGGATGAAATGTAATATGGTCTATATGTCATCATTTATGGATGATGTTTTTGATATACTGCTGTATGGCAGTAAAGACGCAATAAATAAGAGTATCACATATCTACTTCACTGCAGTTGTGTGTAGTAGAAATTAAGCAGATACATGAACATAAAGGATTTCTTCGCATACATATGGTATCATCTCCAGAACCTGACTTTTACCTTTGGCAGGAGACTCAAGGCACAATATACACTGTGTGCAGAATTATTAGGCAAGTTGTATTTTAGAGGATTATTTTTATTATTGATCAACAACTATGTTCTCAATCAACCACAAAGGCTCATAAATATCAAAGCTTAATATTTTTGGAAGTTGGAGTGTTTTTTTTTAGATTTGGCTATGTGGCACCCCTAGGGGTATTTGCCACAAAAATAGTTACTGACAGTAAATGCAAATACTAAAATAGCAAGACTGCACTACCACCTCCGGCCAGAAGGGGGAGCTCCAGAGACTCCCCTTGATCCATTCTGGTCTGAGAGAAGAACTGGCAGTTGGGCTAAGGAGCTGAAAGTGAGAGGTCATACAGTTGAATCTCTAACACCCCTGTGACTGTTACCAGGCCTAAATCACCGGCCTGAGGAGAAGAGGGATAGAGAAAAAGGACATTGTGAGAACCGGGTAGCATTAATCACTACCCAGAACAGGCGCAAAGACGGATACCGGATCCGTGGCTGTATTCATTACATATAATACAGCAACCGGAAAAACGTGAGGTGATATCAGCTTCACTAGGGTCGGACGCAGCAACAGACACAGAGTTCAGCGGTACTCCTGGAGGGGGTAAGCCCATAAAAGGACTCGGGTTGCCCGTCGAACCAGGACCCGGAGGAGACAGATTGGGCCGGCAGCCAGTTCACATACAGCAGCAGGGCCACACAGATATTGCGTACAATAAGAGGCGAAGACCCCGGCAGGGTCAAAGTAACTCAGAGTTCCCATACAGACTCCGGTGACAGGACTGGTTGTAAATCCTTTTTTGTTAAAGTAAACTGGTTAAACGTTTCAGTGCCTCAGTCTTTCATTTGGACAATAGCCATCTATCCAGGATTGGGATCATCACCGCTGGGAGAACCTGCTGCTGATCAAGTAAGTGCCTGTTCCCTCACGATACCCTTTACACTGTGCATTGCCTGAGGCCACAGCACCGGGTCAAGCCACCCGTGACACCCCCCTCAAGAGACAGACCCCATTGGTCCGGTGCTGGGTACCCCGGTCTCTTGGGCGTCACAGCTATCTTAGGAGGATATCTGTTTGTGCAGGTAACTATTATGGTGCAGAATTATTAGGCAACTTAATAAAAAACAAATATATTCCCATCTCACTTGTTTATTTTCACCAGGTAAACCAATATAACTGCACAAAATTTAGAAATAAACATTTCTGACAGGCAAAAACAAAACTCCCAAATAATTAGTGACCAATATACCCACCTTTCTTTATGATGACACTCAACAGCCTTCCATCCATAGATTCTGTCAGTTGCTTGATCTGTTTACGATCAACATTGCATGCAGCAGCCACCACAGCCTCCCAGACACTGTTCCGAGAGGTGTACTGTTTTCCCTCCCTGTAGATCTCACATTTTATGAGGGACCACAGGTTCTTTATGGGGTTCAGATCAGGTGAACAAGGGGGCCATGTCATTATTTTTTCTTCTGAGACCTTTACTGGCCAGCCATGCTGTGGAGCAGTTGGAGGCATGTGAAGGAGCATTGTCCTGCATGAAAATCATGTTTATCTTGAACGATACCGACTTCTTCCTGTACCACTGCTTGTAGAAGTTGTCTTCCAGAAACTGGCAGTAGGTCTGGGAGTTAAGCTTCACTCCATCCTCAACCCAAAAAGGTCCCACAAGTTCATCTTTGATGATACCAGACCCATACCAGTACCCCACCTCCACCTTGCTGGCATCTGAGTCGGAGTGGAGCTCTCTGCCCTTTACTGATCCAGCCTCTGGTCCATCCATCTGGCCCATCAAGAGTCAATCTCATTTCATCAGTCCATAAAACCTTTAAAAAGTCAGTCTTAAGATATTTCTTGGCCCAGTCTTGACATTTTATCTTATGTTTTTTGCTCAAAGGTGGTCGTTTTTCAGCCTTCCTTACCTTGGCCATGTCCCTGAGTATAGCACACCTTGTGCTTTTTGATACTCCAGTAACGTTGCAGCTCTGAAATATGGCAAAACTGGTGGCAAATGTTATCTAGGCAGCTTCACGCTTGATTTTCCTCAATTCATGGGCAGTTATTTTGCGCCTTTTTTGCCCAACATGCTTCTTGTGACCCTGTTGGCTATTTGCCACGAAACTCTTGATTGTTCGGTGACGACGCTTCAAAAGTATGGCAATTTCAAGACTGCTGCATCCCTCTGCAAGACATCTCACAATTTTGGCCTTTTCAGAGCCCATCAAATCTCTCTTCTTCTCCCTCTTCCATTTTGCCAAAGGAAAGGAAGTTGCCTAATAATTAAGCACACCTTATTTAGGGTTTTGATGTCATTAGACACAGCCCTCCTCATTACAGAGATGCACATCACCTGATTTACTTAATTGGTAGTTTGCTCTCAAGCCTGAACAGCTTGGAGTAGGACAACATGTATGAAAAGTATCATGGAATCAAAATACAACTTGCCTAATAATTCTGCACACAGTGTATGGAGAAGAATGGTGCAGTGTCTCATAGAATAAAACTCCGTTCCTCTTTAACTTTTGTGTTTGGTAAAGATCTAAGTCATAAGACCAGTATCAATGTCGTATTGTTACCAGGTAATAGGAACAATGTGAAATCCCTGTAAGAGGTTTCTTTTCAGATAAGCATTGTTTATGGTTATTGATCATATTTTTTTTTCAGATTTTTTTGTCATTTTAACATAGTAACATAGTTAGCAAGGCGGAAAAAAGACATTTGTCCATCCAGTTCAGCCTATATTCCATCAGAATAAATCCCCAGATCTACGTCCTTCTAAAGAACCTAATAACTGTAAGATACAATATTGTTACGCTCCAGGAAGACATCCAGGCCTCTCTTGAACCCCTCAACTGAGTTCACCATCACCTCCTACTCAGGCAAGCAATTCCAGATTCTCACTGCCCTAACAGTAAAGAATCCTCTTCTATGTTGGTGGAAAAACCTTCTCTCATTCAGACGCTGAGAATGCCCCCTTGTGACCGTCACCTTCCTTGTTTTAAACAGATCCTCGGAGAGATATTTCTATTGTCCCCTTATATACTTATACATTATTAGATCGCCCCTCAGTCGTCTTTTTTCTAGACTAAATAATCCTAATTTTGCTAATCTCTCTGGGTATTGTAGTTTCCCCATCCCCTTTATTAATTTTGTTGCCCTCTTTGTACTCCCTCTAGTTCCATTATATCCTTCCAAAGCACCGATGCCCAAAACTGGACACAGTACTCCATGTGCGGTCTAACCAGGGATTTGTACAGAGGCAGTATAATGCTCTCATCATGTGTATCCAGACCTCTTTTAATGCACCCCATGATCCTGTTTGCCATGGCAGCCGCTGCCTGGCACTGGCTACTCCAGGTAAGTTTATCATTAACTAGGATCCCCAAGTCCTTGTCCATGTCAGATTTACCCAGTGATTTCCCATTCAGTGTGTAATCATAATGTTGATTCCTTCTTCCCATGTGTATAACCTTACATTTATCATTGTAAAACCGCATCTGCCACCTCTCGGCCCCAGTTTCCAACTTATCCAGATCCATCTGTTGCAAAATACTTTCTTCTCTTGCATTGACTGCTTTACATAGTTTTGTATCATCTGCAAATATTGATATTTTACTGTGTAAACCTTCTACCAGATCTTTAATAAATATGTTGAAGAGAATAGCTTCCAACACTGACCCCTGCGGTACCCCACTGGTCACAGCGACCCAGTTAGAGACTATACCATTTATAACCACCATTTGCTTTCTGTCACTAAGCCTGTTACTTACCCATTTATACACATTTTCCCCCAGATGCAGCATTCTCATTTTGTGTACCAACCACTTGTGGCACGGTATCAAACGCTTTGGAAAAATCAAGATATACCACGTCCAATGACTCACCTTGGTCCAGTCTATAGCTTACCGTTTCATAAAAACTGATTAGATTGGCTTGACAGGAGAGATTCCTCATAAACCCATTCTGATTTGGAGTTAAACAGTTATTGTCAATGAGATAATCCAGAATAACATCCCTCAGAAACCCTTCAAATATTTTACTAACAATAGAAATTAGCCTTACTGGCCTATAATTTCCAGGCTCACTTTTAGAGGTCTTTTTGAATATTGGTACCACATTTGCTATGCGCCAGTCCTGTGGAACAGACGCCGGCCCTATAGAGTCCCTAAATATAAGAAATAATGGTTTGTCTATTACATTACTTAGTTCTCTTAGTACTTGTGGGTGTATGCCATCCGGACCCGGAGATTTATCTATTTTAATTTTATTTAGCCGGTTTCGCGCCTCTTCTTGGGTTAGATTGGTGACCCTTAATATAGGGTTTTCTTTGTCTCTCGGCATTTCACCTAGCATTTTCTTTTCCAACGTGAATACCGTGGAGAAGAAGGTGTTTAATATATTAGCTTTTTCCTCGTCATCTACAACCATTCTTCTACAAGGTATAAACTGCTTATAGTGCCTATTTATGATGTTCTTAAAATTTCTCATAAACATTTTAGAGAAAACAAATGCACTCAATATATGTGGCAAATATAATCATCTTTACATTGAGATAATATTGAGGCAGTAATCTCTTCATGTGAAAATTTTGTTAGAGAAGGAGAAAAAAACAGCTCTCCGGCCTGGTAAATCTAAGAGGCCACTTTAGGCCATTTAACATCAGATTTTGTATCTCTTGTAGTGTGCACACCAGGAGATCCCAATTAATTATCCCGTTCGCTGTTGGCCTCTGATCTCTGATGGACAGGTCACTCTTCTCTCAGTTACATGCTTCCTCTTTCCAAGCTTTTGGACCGGCAGTATCATTGCCAGGGGTCATCTCCGAGGGAGATCCCAGGTTCCCTTTAAAGAATATTCCAGGAATATGCAAATACACATCTTCTAACATTATATATTTCTTTAGCAATAGAATTCTTATATAAAATGTTGGACATGTGAAAATGGTTGCCAAATGCTCACAAATTCCATGACAGTCCATAAAAATTGGGGATTTCTTTTCAGTGTTCCTGAAAAAAATAGATGCATCCATATTTTTTGAGTGGTAATTGAGCAGATTATTATTATTATTTATTATTATAGCGCCATTTATTCCATGGTGCGTTACATGTGAGAAGGGGTATACATAATAAAAACAGTTCAATAATCTTGAACAATACAAGTCGCAACTGGTACAGGAGGAGAGAGGACCCTGCCCGCGAGGGCTCACAATCTACATGGGATTGGTGAGAATACAGTAGGTGAGGGTAGAGATGGTCATGCAGCGGTTTGGTCGATCGGTGGTTATGGCAGGTTGTAGGCTTGCCGGAAGAGGTAGGTCTTCAGGTTCTTTTTGAAGGTTTCGATGGTAGGTGAGAGTCTAATATATTGTGCTAGAGAGTTCCAGAGTAGGGGTGATGCGCGAGAGAAATCTTGTATGCGATTGTGGGAGGAGATTATGACATGAATTATTATTATTTTATGGCTCATTGTAATGTTGATGGCAATGAGTTTATATTGACCCCTAGAAATGCGACAAGTAGTCTTTACAATTTTTGCGATTTTCCAATTTACTGTATACATTGTGAATTACTCGGCAGCGTTAGTATCCCTGTTATTTCTCTTTAGTACACTGAGAACATGGCGATTCTACCACCCGGGACCCAACATTGGGACAGTTGCCATCCGAGTACAAATCCAACTTTTATACAATTTCTAAGGGGTGTCTGAACAATGGATTTTTTTTGTCTTTTCTTTGGCATCCAATTAAAAAATATCCACTCTGTTAAAGTTTTCTTACTGTAGATGACTTCCATGGATAGCTAGATTGGACAGTCTAGGACAGAGTAGTTAATATTTCACTAATCACTATGGACTCATTCGTTTTGGAGGATATTTAATACCTGATGCTGTTCTGTTAATACACGGAACATGAATTAAAGGGAGACTGAATAGTGGCTATATAAAGGCTATAACCTAAAAATAAATGCTATGGATCTAATAGATAAAACTAAATTCGGAATTTAAAAGTTAAGTTTTTTAATAGAAGCAGATGGATGGATAGTAAAAAAAACAATGTGCTTAACTTATTGTTGAAGAGCAAAGAGCTATTCTGTGCAAAATGGAAATTCCACCTCTCCATTTTCAGTGAAGAGATAGTTACCGACAGAATCTCATCTTTTAATTAGAAAGAAAAATTCACATCACATAGGTCCCATCACTAGAGCTAATGATCCACAGCTGCCTGTATAAAAGGGCAGGCTTTGTTTCTTGAGCTGTAAGGTGTTAATCATTTCAGATGATAGTCTCTTTTATAGATGCTGTGGTTTGCAGTAAGAGGAGGATGTTCAGTATTCCAACTTAAATTATTTTTCTTGAAGTGTGTTACACAAGGGATATGCTCACAAGTCATTCTGAATGATCATTTAATGCATGTATTATCAAAACTCTCAACTGCAGATTTCAATTGACAAGCCTTGAAGCTGAGCAAAATGTAGAAGTTAATTGTTCTTGCTCGAATGAGGCAAAGAAAAGACCATGAGGAGAAGATTCTTCTTTACTTCTTTTGTCCTAACTAAAGATCTTGTCTCATCATTATAATAAAACCTCTTGATCCCACAGAAGATATATATTCATCTATAACACTCGTTATCTCACGTTTAGAAAATATCATAGATTGTAATGCAGTTACATTAATTAGTTGCAGATTCTTTATTACCCTTCAATACATGGCCAATGTCTAAAGTAAAATGCAATGATATTTTGGAGATCTGCATCTTTTGAATGTCACATAAAATGTTTTTATTTGTTCCCAATTGGTAAATATAAGAATGTAAAAATCTAGATCTATTTGTTATTGCCACAATCATAAAAGTCTGAAATATTGCATGATCACATTTATATCCCACGTAGGAATTTGTCACTTTGCCTCCCTCCATAAAATGGAATAAAAAGTGATCTAAAGAAATGTTATGTATACCAAAGTAGTTCTGGCATAAACTACATAAACTATAGCCCACCTAACAATTAAGGAATAGACAACTAAAATAATGTCTTTGTAGAAATTTTATAGCAAAGGAATGCTGGCACTTATTTCATGGTTGAAGCAGCTATATACCAAGTGTTCAGTCTCTTAGCAAATCACCATCAACCATTGGAGTACAGGTGCGTACCATAAAACGGAGTAGTGGGTTCTGGTTCAGCCGAAGTAATGTGGGGGACTTCAGGAAAACAAAGTTTCCTGAAGTCCCCCACATTCCTCCTGCTGAACCCGAACCCGCTACTACATGACTGAATAAAGAACGTTTTAATCGGAGGTGAGTGCTACCTTTTCTTCTATTTTGGATATTGTGAAAACTAAAATAAGCAAAGTTATACTTTCTGAATTTAATATTACTCTGAGAAAAGCAAAAACTACTAGTTCTTTTTGGAAAATTTGTAATCTACGTATTGAATCCATAACTTTGAACATTTCCACTGAATATTAATACTGCATATGAAGGGAAATCTAATATTACAATTTGTCTTAGATGCTGATGGACATAACTAGTAAGTGTGGCCTACAGGGGGTAAGAATCATGCATCGATTGGATTAATCCCATATCATTCCAATCATTTACTGTATGTTTAATTGATATATGATTTTTGGAAGTGCATTGAACATCAAGGTAGATTACTGCTGAGGGCAAAGAGAAAAAAAAGAGAAAAAAAATCTTTAAATCTTCAGCTTAGCGAGTGTGAACGAGCTGAGTGTGACCTGAGCGTAAGTGTGATCGGCGGTAAGTGTGACTTGTGATTCAGTGACTTTGGATGCAGGGAGTTTCCAAGGGAGGAATTACTGAATTGCTGTCTGTGTTTTATTGATACTTTGCATTTGTTTGTTTTTTATTTAACGTTTCTGTGTGGTGCAATCCCCATTAGGAAATGTGCACCACTATTGCTAATGCCATCCAGTGCACATCTTGCCAAGTGTATGAGCAGCCGGTCGAGGGTGCATACTGCGAGATGTGAGCACGTTGTGCATTTGGAAGCCCAGATTCTGGATCTAAATGTGCAGCTGGCAACACTGAGATCCATAGACAATATGGAAAGGAGTCTTCTGCTCACTGAGCAGACGCTCAATGGGACAGATGAAGGGGGGATGGTAGGATAGAACCGCAGGAAAGTGGAGTAGCAAGCAGGGTGACAGTTAGAAGGCCAGGTAGAGGGAAGAGTGCCAAGGAGGCTAGTCCTGATCTGGCACACCCCAATAAGTTTCCTAAGTTGGCAGATGAGGGGGGTGCCAGTACAGGGGTAGCACTGCTGCAGCTAGGCATGTCCTCTGAAAGTCAGAGGAGTGACTGCTACAGTAAGGAGGGAAATAGGAGAGTAGGGCAAGCCAGACAGGTGCTGGTAGTGGGGGACTCAATTATTAGGGGAACAGGTAGGGCAATCTGTCACAAAGACAGGGATCGTCGAATGGTGTGCTGCCTACCTGGCGCTCAAGTCCGACACATCGCTGATCGGGTGGACAGATTACTGGGAGGGACTGGTGAGGACCCAGCGGTCATTGGGCACATTGGCGCAAATGACTAAGTTAGAGGTAGGTGGAAGGTCCTTAAAGATATTTTCAGGGAATTAGGCTGCAAACTGAAAGCAAGGACCTCCAACGTGGTATTTTCCAAAATACTGCCTGTACCACGTGCCATGCAAGAGAGGCAACTGGAGATTGGGGAGGTTAATAAGTGGCTCAAGAATTGGTGTAGGAAGGAGGGGTTTGGGTTCCTGCAGAACTGGGCCGACGTCTCAGTTGGCTTCAGGCTCTGCGCTAGGGACGGGCTGCACCTCAATGGGGAGGGTGCAGCTGTGTTGGGGGAGAAAATGGCTAGAAGGTTGGAGGAGTGTTTAAACTAGGGATTGGGGGGGAGGGTATTCATTTTATAGAAGGGGAAGATAGTGCAGATAGAGACCTGGGCAGAAATAAGGAAGATGAGGGTGGCATGGGGGTGGGGTTAGAAAAGTTAATAATTTAAGAAAGAAGGTACAGAGAGGAACATCAAGTGCACGTATACTATAATAATAATAATAATAATTTTATTTATATAGCGCCAACATATTCCGCAGCGCTTTACAAATTATAGAGGGGACTTGTACAGACAATAGACATTACAGCATAACAGAAATACAGTTCAAAACAGATACCAGGAGGAGTGAGGGCCCTGCTCGCAAGCTTACAAACTATGGGGAAAAGGGGAGACACGAGAGGTGGATGGTAACAATTGCTTTAGTTATTCGGACCAGCTATAGTGTAAGGCTCAGGTGTTCATGTAAAGCTGCATGAACCAGTTAAATGCCTAAGTATGTAGCAGTACAGACACAGAGGGCTAATACTGCATAAAGTGTATGAGAACATGATGCGAGGAACCTTTTTTTTTTTTTTTTTTTTTTTTTTATTATAAATAGGCCACACAGGGATCGTTAGGTTAATGCATTGAGGCGGTAGGCCAGTCTGAACAAATGAGTTTTTAGGGCACGCTTAAAACTGTGGGGATTGGGGATTAATCGTATTAACCTAGGTAGTGCATTCCAAAGAATCGGCGCAGCACGTGTAAAGTCTTGGAGACGGGAGTGGGAGGTTCTGATTATTGAGGATGCTAACCTGAGGTCATTAGCGGAGCGGAGGGCACGGGTAGGGTGGTAGACTGATACCAGGGAGGAGATGTAGGGTGGTGCTGAGCCATGGAGTGCTTTGTGGATGAGGGTAGTAGTTTTGTACTGGATTCTGGAGTGGATGGGTAGCCAGTGTAATGACTGGCACAGGGTAGAGGCATCGGTGTAACGGTTGGTGAGGAATATGATCCTGGCAGCAGCATTCAGGACAGATTGGAGCGGGGAGAGTTTTGCAAGAGGGAGACCGATTAGTAGAGAGTTACAATAGTCCAGACGAGAATGAATAAGTGAAACAGTCAGAGTTTTTGCAGAGTCGAAATTAAGAAAAGGGCGAATTCTAGAAATGTTTTTGAGATGCAGGTAAGAAGAGCGAGCCAGTGATCGGATGTAGGGGGTGAATGAAAGGTCAGAATCAAGGATGACCCCAAGGCAGCGGGCATGTTGCTTTGGAGTAATGGTGGAACCGCACACGGAGATGGCAATGTCAGGCAAAGGTAGGTTAGTAGAGGGAGAGAACACGAGGAGTTCAGTTTTTGACAGGTTTAGTTTCAGATAGAGGGAGGACATGATGTTAGAGACAGCGGTAAGACAATCACTGGTGTTTTCTAAAAAGGTCGGTGTGATATCGGGAGCAGAAGTGTATAATTGGGTGTCGTCAGCATAGAGATGGTACTGGAAACCAAATCTACTGATTGTTTGTCCAATAGGGGCAGTATACAACGAGAAGAGTAGGGGGCCTAGGACTGATCCTTGAGGAACCCCAACAGTAAGGGGAAGGTGAGAGGAGGAGGAACCAGCAAAACATACAGTGAAGGATCGGTCAGAGAGATAGGAGGAGAACCAGGAGAGAACGGTGTCCTTGAGGCCGATGGAGCGGAGCATAGTGAGGAGGAGCTGATGATCCACAGTGTCGAATGCTGCAGAGAGATCCAAGAGAATTAGCATGGAGTAGTGACCATTAGATTTAGCTGTTAGTAGGTCATTAGAGACTTTAATGAGGGCAGTTTCAGTAGAGTGTAAAGAGCGGAAGCCAGATTGAAGAGGGTCGAGAAGAGAGTTATCTGAGAGATAGCGGGTAAGACGGGAGTGGACCAGGCGTTCGAGGAGTTTAGAGATGAAGGGAAGATTAGAGACAGGTCTATAATTAGCGGCACAGTTTTGATCGAGGGATGGTTTTTTAAGTAATGGATGTATGATGGCATGCTTAAATGAGGAGGGAAAAATACCGGAAGTGAGGGAAAGGTTGAATATTTTTGTTAGGTGAGAGGTGATAGCCGGGGAAAGGGACTGGAGGAGATGTGACGGAATGGGGTCACTGGTGCAAGTGGTCGGGCGAGAAGATGCAAGGAGCCTGCTTACTTCTTCTTCTGTAACTGCTTCAAAGTCAGAGAGTGAACTAGATGCAGTGGGGGAGGGAGGACAGTGCATGGTATGAAGAGATTGGGAGATGATTTCCTGTCGAATGTGGTCAATTTTTTCTTTGAAGTAATTGGCCAGATCGTCAGCACGGAGATCCGTGGTTGGGGCCTGCTCTCTTGGGTTGAGTAGGGACTGGAACGTGTCAAAGAGACGTTTAGGGTTATTGGACAGGGAGGTGATGAGGGTGTTGAAGTAGGTTTGTTTGGAGAGGTGAAGGGCAGAATTGTATGTCTTTAGCATGAACTTATAATGGATGAAATCTTCGGGTAGATTAGATTTTCTCCACAGACGTTCTGCGCACCTGGAGCACCGCTGCAGGAAACGTGTTTGCAGCGTGTGCCACGGTTGTTGCCGTCTGTGCCGAGTTGTTTTATGTATAGGAGGAGCAGCTTCATCCAGAGCACTTTGCAGGGTTTCATTGTAATGCTTCATACTAATGCCAGAAGCCTCGCCAACAAAATGGACGAATTAGAACTAATGTTGTTGGAGCATAATTATGACATGGTGGGGATATCTGAAACATGGCTGTATGAGAACCATGACTGGGCTGTTAACTTGCAGGGTTATAGTCTGTTCAGAAATGACCGAACAGATAAGCGAGGGGGAGGTGTGTGTCTATATGTAAAATCGTCCTTAAAACCCATCTGGCCTGATAATATAGGTGAATCTAATGAAAATGTAGAGTCCCTGTGGGTGGAGATAAGGGGAGGGGGAAAAAATAATAAATTACTGATAGGGGTTTGTTATAAATCTCCAAAAATAATGGAAGAAATGGAGAATATCCTCGTAAAGCAAATAGATGAAGCTGCAACTCAAGGAGAAGTCATTATTATGGGGGACTTCAACTACCCTGAAATAGATTGGGGAACAGAAACCTGCAGTTCCAGCAAAGGTAATCGGTTTTTGACAACTATGAGAGACAAATACCTTTCACAACTGGTTCAGGACCCAACAAGAAGGGGGGCACTGCTAGACCTAATATTAACCAACAGGCCAGACCGCATAGCAAATATAAGGGTTGGGGGTCACTTGGGGAATAGTGATCACAAAATAATAAGTTTTCATGTATCCTTTAATAAGATGTATAGTAGAGTTTATTAGCATCCTGGATAGGACCTGTGCACAGTATATACCATATGGGAATAAACATACTAGAAATAGGAGAAAACCAATATAGCTAAATAGACCTGTAAGGGGTGCAATAAGTGACAAAAAGAAAGCATTTAGAGAATTAAAGGAAATAGGTAGTGATGAGGCATTAAATAAATACAAAAATTTTTATAAATTCTGTAAAAAGCAAATCAAGGTAGCAAAGATTGAGACAGAGAGACTCATTGCCAGAGAGAGTAAAAATAATCCCAAAATATTCTTTAACTACGTAAATAGTAAGAAACTAAAAAATGATAGTGTTGGTCCCCTTAAAAATGGTGGATGAGGATGGGTGAAATGGTGGATGAGGATGAGGAAAAAGCCAATATGCTAAATGACTTTTTTTCATCAGCATTTACACAAGAAAATCCCATGGCAGACAAAATGACTAGTGATAAAAATTCCCCATTAAATGTCACCTGCTTAACTCAGCAGGAAGTACGGCGGCGTCTAAAAATCACTAAAATTGACAAATTTCCGGGCCCGGATGGGATTCACTCCCGAGCACTGCAGGAACTAAGTACAGTCATTGATAGACCATTATTTTTAAACTTTAGGGTATGTGCACACGTAGAAAGCTCCTCTGCGGATTTTTAAACAGCTGATTTGATAAATCCGCAGTGCAAAACCGCTGCAGTTTTTACTGCGGATTTATCGCGGTTTATATTGCGGATTTTGCTGCGGTTTTACATCTGCAGTTTTCTATTGGAGCAGATGTAAAAACACTGCGGATTCCGCGTGTTTTTTTTCTGCAGCATGTGCACTGCGGATTTCGTTTCCCATAGGTTTACATTGTACTGTAAACTCATGGGAAAATCCGCAACATGTGCACATACCCTTAAAGACTCCATAATAACAGGGTCTGTACCACAGGACTGGCGTATAGCAAATGTGGTGCCAATATTCAAAAAGGGAACAAAAACTGAACTCGGAAATTATAGGCCAGTAAGCTTAACCTCTACTGTGGGTAAAATCCTGGAGGGCATTCTAAGGGACGCTATACTGGAGTATCAGAAGAGGAATAACCTCATGACCCAGTATCAGCACGGGTTTACTAGGGACCGTTCATGTCAGACTAATCTGATCAGCTTCTATGAAGAGGTAAGTTCCGGACTGGACCAAGGGAACCCAGTGGATGTAGTGTATATGGACTTTTCAAAAGCTTTTGATACGGTGCCCCACAAAAGGTTGATACATAAAATGAGAATAATGGGGATAGAGGAAAATATGTGTAAGTGGGTTAAGAGCTGGCTCAGGGATAGGAAACAAAGGGTGGTTATTAATGGAGTACACTTGGACTGGGTCACGGTTAGCAGTGGGGTACCACAGGGGTCAGTATTGGGCCCTTCTCTTTTTAACATATTTATTAATGACCTTGTAGGGGGCATTCAGAGCAGAATTTCAATATTTGCAGATGACACTAAACTCTGCAGCGTAATCAATACAGAGGAGGACAATTTTATATTACAGGATGATTTATGTAAACTAGAAGCTTGGGCTGATAAATGGCAAATGAGCTTTAATGGGGATAAATGTAAGGTCATGCACTTGGGTAGAAGTAATAAGATGTATAACTATGTGCTTAATTCTAAAACTCTGGGCAAAACCGTCAATGAAAAAGACCTGGGAGTATGCGTGGATGACAAACTCATATTCAGTGGCCAGTGTCAGGCAGCTGCTACAAGGGCAAATAAAATAATGGGATGCATTAAAAGAGGCATAGATGCACATGAGGAGAACATAATTTTACCTCTATACAAGTCACTTGTTCGACCACACTTAGAATACTGTGCACAGTTCTGGTCTCCGGTGTATAAGAAAGACATAGCTGAACTAGAGCGGGTGCAGAGAAGAGCGACCAAGGTTATTAGAGGTCTGGGGGTCTGCAATACCAAGATAGGTTATTACACTTGGGGCTATTTAGTTTGGAAAAACGAAGACTAAGGGGTGATCTTATTTTAATGTATAAATATATGAGGGAACAGTACAAAGACCTTTCTGATGATCTTTTTAATCATAGACCTGAGACAGGGACAAGGGGGTATCCTCTATGACTGCAGGAAAGAAGGTTTAAGCATAATAACAGATGCGAGTTCTTTACTGTAAGAGCAGTGAGACTATGGAACTCTCTGCCGTATGATGTTGTAATGAGTGATTCATTAGTTAAATTTAAGAGGGGACTGGATAACTTTCTGGAAAAGTATAATGTTACAGGGTATACAGTTAGGGCCAGAAATATTTGGACAGTGAAACAATTTTCGCGAGTTGGGCTCTGCATGCCACCACATTGGATTTGAAATGAAACCTCTACAACAGAATTCAAGTGCAGATTGTAACGTTTAATTTGAAGGGTTGAACAAAAATATCTGATAGAAAATGTAGGAATTGTACACATTTCTTTACAAACACTCCACATTTTAGGAGGTCAAAAGTAATTGGACAAATAAACATAACCCAAACAAAATATTTTTATTTTCAATATTTTGTTGCAAATCCTTTGGAGGCAATCAC
The DNA here is from genome assembly GCF_032444005.1 of Ranitomeya imitator. Taxonomy (NCBI): domain Eukaryota; kingdom Metazoa; phylum Chordata; class Amphibia; order Anura; family Dendrobatidae; genus Ranitomeya; species Ranitomeya imitator. The sequence goes on along the minus strand of NC_091282.1, from coordinate 156,264,784 downwards.
TGCCTTAAGTCTGGAACCCATGGACATCACCAAACGCTGGGTTTCCTCCTTCTTAATGCTTTGCCAGGCCTTTACAGCCGCAGCCTTCAGGTCTTGCTTGTTTGTGGGTCTTTCCGTCTTAAGTCTGGATTTGAGCAAGTGAAATGCATGCTCAATTGGGTTTAGATCTGGAGATTGACTTGGCCATTGCAGAATGTTCCACTTTTTGGCACTCATGAACTCCTGGGTAGCTTTGGCTGTATGCTTGGGGTCATTGTCCATCTGTACTATGAAGCGCCGTCCAATCAACTTTGCAGCATTTGGCTGAATCTGGGCTGAAAGTATATCCCGGTACACTTCAGAATTCATCCGGCTACTCTTGTCTGCTCTTATGTCATCAATAAACACAAGTGACCCAGTGCCATTGAAAGCCATGCATGCCCATGCCATCACGTTGCCTCCACCATGTTTTACAGAGGATGTGGTGTGCCTTGGATCATGTGCCGTTCCCTTTCTTCTCCAAACTTTTTTCTTCCCATCATTCTGGTACAGGTTGATCTTTGTCTCATCTGTCCATAGAATACTTTTCCAGAACTGAGCTGGCTTCTTGAGGTGTTTTTCTGCAAATTTAACTCTGGCCTGTCTATTTTTGGTATTGATGAATGGTTTGCATCTAGATGTGAACCCTTTGTAATTACTGTCATGGAGTCTTCTCTTTACTGTTGACTTAGAGACAGATACACCTACTTCACTGAGAGTGTTCTGGACTTCAGTTGATGTTGTGAACGGGTTCTTCTTCCCCCAATTAAGTATGCGGCGATCATCCACCACTGTTGTCATCCGTGGACGCCCAGGCCTTTTTGAGTTCCCAAGCTCACCAGTCAATTCCTTTTTTCTCAGAATGTACCCAACTGTTGATTTTGCTACTCCAAGCATGTCTGCTATCTCTCTGATGGATTTTTTCTTTTTTTTCAGCCTCAGGATGTTCTGCTTCACCTCAATTGAGAGTTCCTTTGACCGCATGTTGTCTGCTCACAGCAACAGCTTCCAAATGCAAAACCACACACCTGGAATCCACCCCTGACCTTTTAACTACTTCATTGATTACAGGATAACGAGGGAGACACCTTCAGAGTTAATTGCAGCCCTTAGAGTCCATTGTCCAATTACTTTTGGTCCCTTGAAAAAGAGGACGCTATGCATTACAGAGCTATGATTCCTAAACCCTTTCTCCGATTTGGATGTGGAAACTATCATATTGCAGCTGGGAGTGTGCACTTTCAGCCCATATTATATATATAATTGTATTTCTGAACATGTTTTTGTAAACAGCTAAAATAACAAAACTTGTGTCACTGTCCAAATATTTCTGGCCCTAACTGTATATACTAGATTCATTGATAGAGTGTTGATCCAGGGAACTAGTCTGATTGCCATATGTGGAGTTGGGAAGGAATTTTTTTCCCCAAAGTGGTGCTTACTATTTGCCACATGGGTTTTTTTTTGCCTTTCTCTGGATCAACATGTTAGGGCATGTTAGGTTAGGCTATGGGTTGAACTAGATGGACCTAAAGTCTTCCTTCAACCTTAATAAATATGTTACTATGTTACTAAGTACAGTACAGACCAAAAGTTTGGACACACCTTCTCATTTAAAGATTTTTCTGTATTTTCATGACTATGAAAGTTGTAAATTCGCACTGAAGGCATCAAAACTATGAATTAACACATGTGGAATTATATACTTAACAAAGTGTGAAACAACTGAAATTATGTCTTATATTCTAGGTTCTTCAAATTATCCACCTTTGCTTTGATGACTGCTTTGCACACTCTTGGCATTCTCTTGATGAGCTTCAAGAGGTAGTCAGCGGAAATGGCCTTCCAACAATCTTGAAGGAGTTCCCAGCTATGCTTAGCACTTGTTGGCCTTTTTGCCTTCACTCTGCGGTCCAGCTCACCCCAAACCATCAGGTCATCTGGCGTAGCACCCCATCACTCTCCTTCTTGGTCAAATAGCCCTTACACAGCCTGGAGGTGTGTTTGGGGTCATTGTCCTGTTGAAAAATAAATGATGGTCCAACTAAACGCAAACCGGATAGAATAGCATGCCGCTGCAAGATGCTGTGGTAGCCATTCTGGTTCAGTATGCCTTCAATTTTGAATAAATCCACAACAGTGTCACCAGCAAAGCACCCCCACACCATCACACCTCCTCCTCCATGCTTCACGGTGGGAACCAGGCATGTAGAGTCCATCCGTTCACTTTTTCTTCATCGCTCAAAGTCACAGTGGTTGGAACCAATGATCTCAAATTTGGACTCATCAGACCAAAGCACAGATTTCCACTGGTCTATTGTCCATTCCTTACGTTCTTTAGCCCAAACAAGTCTCTGCTGCTTGTTGCCTTAGCAGTGGTTTCCTAGCAGCTATTTTATCATGAAGGCCTGTTGCACAAAGTGTTCTCTTAATAGTTGTTGTAGAGATGTGTCTGCTGTTTGAACTCTGTGTGGCATTGACCTTGTGTCTAATCTGAGCTGCTGTTAACTTGTGATTTCTGAGGCTTGTGACTCGGATAAACTTATCATCAGAAGCAGAGGTGACTCTCGGTCTTCCTTTCCTGGGGCGGTCCTCATGTGAGCCAGGTTCTTTGTAGAGCTTGATGGTTTTTGCAACTGCACTTGGGGACACTTTCAAAGTTTTCCAAATTTTTTGGACTGACTGACCTTCATTTCTTAAAGTAATGATGGCCACTCGTTTTTCTTTACTTAGCTGCTTTTTTCTTGCCATAATACAAATTCTAACAGTCTATTCAGAAGGACTATCAGCTGCGTATCCACCAGAGTTCTGCTCAACACAACTGATGGTCCCAACCCCATTTATAAGGCAAGAAATCCCACTTATTAAACCTGACAGGGCACACCTGTGAAGTGAAAACCATTTCCGGTGACTACCTCTTGAAGCTCATCAAGATAATGCCAAGAGTGTGCAAAGCAGTCATCAAAGCAAAAGGTGGCTACTTTGAAGAACCTAGAATATATATATTTTCAGTTGTTTCACACTTTTTTGTTAAGCATATAATTCCACATGTGTTATTTCATAGTTTTGATGCCTTCAGTGTGAATTTACAATTTTCATAGTCATGAAAATACGGAAAAATCTTTAAATGAGAAGGTGTGTCCAAACTTTTGGTCTGTACTGTATGTACTGTATATGATTTACTGAATATGAATGGCCGTTTTTGAGGTTTTGAATAGCGACTCGAAATTTAAATGAATTTCACAGGAGACGAGGGCTTCAATGGAATGGGTGTTAGCTGAGTATAACTGTTTGTAATTTTTAAATAAAAAAGAGTGTTTTTTATTTTAAATGAAAGACTTTATTTTGGCTGTGTGTTTATTCACACTACAACTATAGGATTAGTAATGGATGGGTGTCTTATAGACGCCTCTCGATTACTAAGCCATGGGCTTGATGTCACCTGACAATACAAAGGTGGCATCAGTCCCAAAGATATGAACCCCACTTGCCACCACCACCACAGGGCTAGTGGGAAGAGCAGGGCAAAGTGCCAGAATTGGCACATCTGATAGATGCGCCTTTTCTGGGCAGCTGCTAGCTGCTATTTTTAGGCTGAGGGAGGCCAATATCCATGGCCCCTTACAAGACTGAGAATACCAGCCCCATCTCTCTGCTTTAGCTTGGCTGGTTGTCAAAAATGGTGGGGACCCCACACCATTTTTTTTAAATTATTTATTTAAATAATTAAAAAAAATAATTGCATGTTTACCCCTCTATTCTTGATAACCAGCCTTGCTAAAGCTGACCGCTGTTGTTGCACGCAGTTTTGCCTGGCAGGTTATCAAAAATACAGGGGAACCCGTGCTGATTTTTGTTTTAAATTATTTATTTAGAGCACAGGCGCAGGCTGATAAATATTCCCATCAGCCGCTGCCTGCTCTTGCTGTTATTAGTGGCAGTTGGCGAAGGCTAATGGGAGTCGTAATAGTCCCATCAGCTGACGCTGGTGGAGAGAGGTAAACGTTTTACCTGAGATCACAAATTTCAAAAAACTGACCGTCACATCCAAACATAGACTAAGTGTGAACAGTTGCTGAACCTAGAGTCACCAACTTGTATACAGTTAAAAAAATAAGGCAGCACACTGCGGCGCCAAAACATGCAAACATAAAACATGAAAATTGAACTGCATTACTGCATTAGAAATATGAAAAAATGAGAGCGTTTAGCGCATAAATTGGCCAATTCATGTGTCACTGGTAGCCACATTAAGGCATCTCTCGTATACCAGGACCTAGACTTTCCTTTCCTCACTGAGAATAAACATCTTCATCTGAATGGGAACCTAAAATTCTGACTGTTAGCAACAGACACCGTGGGAAAATTTATTTAAAGGGGTTGTCATGTCCTAATCAATAAGTTTTCAGTAACTGTGTGAATGAATCCCCCAGAACACACACGTGTAGTGCGGGGATTCTCTGGTTTTAGACCCGGGAACGGAGGGTATGTATGAGTTATACATACTTCCGACCATAGGCTAGGACCAGCATTTCTAGCTTAACGATTGATTAGTAACAGGTGGCTGAGTGACAGGTGTAGGGCTGGTGCTCTAAGACCCCTGCCAAATTCAGGTAACAGACATGAAAAAGACCCAACTTGAAGTCCAAACATTTCCAAATATTAAGGGCAGACACTAGGAAACGTGGCATAAATTGACCCACAATAGAAATTTTATAATGGCATAGCAGTAGTCAGGCATGGGCCATTTACGAGCCAAGATCTGGACAACCATTTACAGCTTTGAATTTAAATAACATTTTCTAATTAATAAGTAGGTGAGGGACTTGTGTAGACCTGCTGTACTGGGAGCACTGATACATCATGCAAAAGCTCAATCTGCTCTTCTGCTCAGACACACTCCGGTGGAACAAATATCAGCTTTGTCGACTACTATTGTTACATTTAAGGATAATGACACAGGTAGCTGACTGAAAGTAAGTGCAGGTTTGCAGGTCTGGGAGCCCTACTGCTGCAGACAACACAAATGAAGGAGACCCAAGTTGTAGTCCAGACATTTCCAGAAATTAGGGACAGACACCACTAAAGAGGCATCAATTTCCCCAGAGTCGAAATAGTATAATGGGGCTTTGACACCCCTTCCACTACAGGCAACCCATCCGATGAACCTCCCACAGTCCCGTTCCGGAGCACAGGCATATCATTAACTAACAAAATAAAGATTAAACAACAACCACAAGATGGATTTCATCAACCAAGGTATCATTTTAATCAGTATAACGGCCCCAACCTGACATTGTCTGTAGGTTACTGTGCACAATCCTGCTGACAGGTTCCCTTTAAGATTGTCTACAAGTGGGTTTTGATACTCCAGCATGCGCGCTTCCCTTTTCAGGTGGGGATGCATCTGACAAAATGTACTCTTGTACCATGGATCTAACAGAAGTTGTCAAAATGCTGCGCAATTATGCTATTTCTACTCTACGAAAATTGATGCCACTTTAGTGGTGTGTGGCAATCATTTTTTGAAATGTTGAGACTCCAGGTTGGGTCTTCATCTGGTGGGCTGCCTGTAGTGGAAGGGGTGACAGAGTGCCATTATACTGTGTTGTGAAAATTTTTTCCAAAGTTTGCTTAAAAAAAAAGAAATTGTGTCATTTTCCGAGACCCGTAGCATCTTCATTTTGGTATGGATATGATCTTTTGATCACCCGCTATTGCATTTTAATGCAATGTTGTGGCGACGAAAAAAGCCCGTAATTCTGGCGTTTTGATTTTTTTTTCGCTACGCCGTTTACCATTGGGATTAATTCTTTTTTTATATTGATAGATCGAGTGATTCTAAACGCTGCAATACCAAATATGTGTATTTGTTTTACTTTTCACTTGCTTCAATAGTCTTCATGGGAGACTAGAGGCTGCTATAATCCGATCGCCTCTGCTACACACAGGGGATGATCCACTTGCCAGCGGTCGGTGCTCATAGTAATCCTGCAATGACAAACACAGGGGTCTTGCCATGCCAACCCATCGGCGACCAGCGGTGATGTGACACGGGCACCGATGGGCTGGATTAGTGACTCGATTCTGGCACGATCACATTAAATGCCACTGTCAGAGATTGACAGTGGCATTTAACAGGTTAACAGCAGTGGATGGATCGCGATTCCACCCACGGCTGTTAGGGGCACATGTCAGCTGTTCAAAACAGATGACATGTGCCGGGAAAGATGTGGGCACAGTGCCGGAGCACACATCCAAGGGAGAGACACAACATGCGCTGTACATGTATGGTGCATATCGTGAAGGGGTTCAGCTAGAATTGCTGGTCCAAGCCCTTTCTCATGCATCCATGCTGCCCAATTATGCTATTTGTACTCTGGGTCAATCGTTGCCACTTTTCCTGGCATCTGCCCCTAATTTGAGCGGTTTTGGTAGCTTTTTATCCCCCTGAAGGTATTTTCTATGCATTTGGTTTCACCTCCCATTGAATTAAATGGGGTTCGGGTATATTGCCAAACTGTTCTGCAAATATTGGGACATTCACCAGTCCAAACTTTGAAAGGTTCCCTCATCTCTAGTGGTTATTCCCTGCCTATCGCTCTGTCTCTTTTGGCACATGCATACAGGGAAAGACATGTGTAATGGAGATAGTACATAATCACTAGCAAGAGAAGCTGGCAAGGAAAGAATGATCAGTAAGCCAAGTTAAACCAGAATGTACAAAACGACAAATTGGGCAAGCAGGGGGATAGTCTCAATGTAGGTCAAGGTCTATGAGGAGTAAGACTAACAAGAGTTCACCAAGAAAAAGACTGGCAAAGTTACTGGCAGCCAATAAGTGACTGCTGGAAGTTTAAACAGAGAGGAGCCCTACCCCGGCTCCAGCAGAAAACTAATTGCAGTTAATTAATTAGCTGACAGAACAAAACAGAAGAAACTGGCTAATAGGACACAAGTCCTAGCAGTCCTAAGGTTTAACTGAACCACACTTGCACTACCCAGCTGCGCTGCCTAGTAATCAAGACAGACGTGGTAGGAGCATGTTTATACACAAATGTTACAGTAACTTCCCAATTAAGATGGGTCTCTGGACCCTTAAAACTAGGCTTTTCAGGAAATAAGGTTAGACATTTCCTGATCAGTTTGTTGACAAGGTACTAGGCAAAACCCACAATCTTCCCTCTGGCGCATAATCTCTTCAGTGCACAAGATATTGCAAGGACCCTCTCACCGCAAAAGAGTCCAGAATTTTTTGTACCTCATACTCCAAGTTCCACTTTGGTCATAATGGAAGGAGGAGGATCTCTGACTGAGTGAATAAGAGAATGACTTGCCTTTAACAGGGACTTATGAAATACATTAGGTATCGTGAATGAAGGGGGAAGCTTTAAACGAAAGCCTACGGAGTTAATGACCTCGGTGAATTTATATGGACAAATGAACCTAGAACTCAACTTAGCACATAGCACAAGGGACTTTGAGCTTGATATTTTTTGTGGATAGCCACACCTTGTCCACAACATTAAAACTTGGTCCATCCCTGTGTCTTTTATTAGCAGAAGAGGTCTTTCTCGGTTGTGTTCTTAGGTTTCTACAACTCTCCCAGCAGTCCTAAGGTTTAACTGGACAATGCTTTTGCTCCTCAGCGGTACATTTGCAACCTAGTAATCATGGCAGATGTGGCAGGAGCATGTTCATACACGGATGGTGCAACATGTCACTCAAGGGTTGCAGGCAGGTGAAAGATGCCAGGGACCAGGGTCCAACATGTCTTCCGTGCTGATCCGTCTCCGTCAGCTATTGAGCTATGTTTTTCTCAGAGTTTAACATATAATGCTGAAATCATGCAGCCAGTTCCTGGTACGTACTGCCCGTAGATTGTGCAGTATGTATCCGCTGTCAGGTTTGCTGTAAAAGGAAACCTGTCAACATAAAGGTTCAGTCTAACCTGCAGCCATCATGTTATTAAACCGGGGGAGCTGAGTAGATTGATATATAGCTTTGTGAGTAAACATTTAGTATAAATTGTGTTTTAATCCTCTGCTCTTTCTGGAATTTCTGGGCGGTCCTATCAGTGACTGACAGCTATCTCTGTGTGCACTCTCATACAAAGTCACCTGTCTGTCACTGATAGTACCGCTAAATCCAGGAAAAAGATGTGCACACTGTCACTAGGTTGGTGCAGGCATGAACAAAATAGTCCAAGTATGGGAAAAATCAGCCGCACTCAAATGGTTGAAAGTTCAGCAAACTGTGTAGTTTCTTTATTAACACAAACAATAAACATCACCAGGTGCTTTTTTAGGAGGTAAATGGGTGGCGGACTATTCAATTCGGGTAACGTTTCGACCACAGCGGGTCTTTATCAAAACCTCACTTATGCCAAAGAGGTAGAAGAGAGGAGAAAGAGCCGAGTTCCCATAGGGCAGCTCTGGTGGAGTTGTGTGGAAGCACGTCCGCCTGGTGGGTGATGTGCTCTATAATATGGGTCTGCAAATTGGACTGCATTTTCATGATGACAGGTCCCCTTTAATGAAATGACTTTGCATTGCAGATTAAGTGTAGGGTTTGCTTTTATTGAGTTACACTAAGGGTTACTGGTTTTGCATGAGCATAAATGGCTTCATATTTACAATATTGTTTGTGATGTTTTGCTCAACGCTTTCTTTTCCCTGATGAAAAGGGCGTTTCAGGTGTCAAGATATTACCCTTATTATTTTGTATGTCAAGCTGTTCCCTAGATATACTCTGTCAGAGGGAGCTTTTTTTCTCCCACGGTTTCATAATATTTCAGGCTGCTTATATTTATTATGCTTCTTCATACTGTGAATATTAATATTCAATTATTTACATGTTATAAATAAGCAAACCATTTAAACTTGGCCTTAGTTGAAGAGAAAGTAGAGAGAAAAAGAAAGTTGAAGATAAAAAAACAAGAAAAGCAATTATATTTATTAGGAGCACTGACAATTATTATTATATTTATTTTTATTAAACACCAGTAGTTAAAGAGTTCTGTACGTACAATATATATATACAGTATATATATATATATATATATATATATGTATATATATATATAGTACGTATATATATATATATATTGTACATGCATATATATATATATATATATATATATATATACTAGATGGTGGCCCGATTCTAACGCATCGGGTATTCTAGAATATGCATGTCCATGTAGTATATAGCACAGCCACGTAGTATATTGCTCAGCCATTTAGTATATTGCCCAGCTACGTAGTATATTGCCCAGCCACATAGTATATTGCCCAGTAACCTAGTATATTGCCCAGTGACGTAGTATATTGCCCAGCCACGTAGTATATTGCCCAATCACGTAGTATATTGCCCAGCCACATAGTATATTGCCCAGTAACGTAGTATATTGCCCAGTCACATAGTATATTGCCCAGCCATGTAGTATATTGCCCAGCAACGTAGTATATTGCCCAGTTACGTAGTATATTGCCCAGCCACGTAGTATATTGCCCAGTCACGTAGTATATTTCACAGCCCACGTAGTATAAAGCATAGCCCATGTACTATATTGCCCAGCCACGTAGTATATTGCCCAGTCACGTAGTATATTGCCCAGCTACGTAGTATATTGCCCAGTAACGTAGTATATTACCCAGCCACGTAGTATATTGCCCAGCCACGTAGTATATTGCCCAGCCACGTAGTATATTGCCCAGCAACGTAGTATATTGCCCAGTCACGTAGTATATTGCCCAGCCACGTAGTATATTGCCCAGTAACGTATTATATTGCCCAGCCATGTAGTATATTGCCCAGCCCACATGGTATATTGCCCAGTCACGTAGTATATTGCACAGCCCATGTAGTATAAAGCACAGCCCATGTAGTATATTGCCCAGCCCACGTAGTATATTGCCCAGCCCACATAGTATACAGCAATGTGGGCATCATACCCCTGTTAAAAAAAAGAATTAAAATAAAAAATAGTTATACTCACCTTCCGGACCCCTGGATCCAAGCGAAGCGGTTACTGACGCTGAGTCCTCGCGCGCTCCGGTCTGAAGAGTGCATTGCGGTCTCGCGAGATGACATAGCGGTCTCGCAAGATCACAGCATGGACCGGTTACCGGAGCGTCATGAGCGGAAAACGCCTGTTGTGGATCCGAGGGGCCGACGGACGGTGAGTATATAACGATTTTTTTTTAATTATTATTTTTAACATTAGATCTTTTTACTATTGATGCCGCGTAGGCAGCATCAATAGTAAAACGTTGGTCACACAGGGTTAATAGCAGCGTTAACCGAGTGCATTACACCACGGCATAGCGCGGTTGGTTAACGCTGCCATTAACCCTGTGTGAGCGGTGACTGGAGGGGAGTATGGAGGGGGCACTGACTGCGGGGAGGAAGGAGCGGCCATGTTGCCGCCGGACTGTGCCCGTTGCTGATTGGTCGTGGCTGTTTTGCCGTGACCAATCAGCGTCTTGGATTTCCATGATAGACAGAGGCCGCGACCAATGAATATCCATGACAGACAGAAGGACAGACAGAAAGATGAAAGTGACCCTTAGACAATTATATAGTAGATATATATATATATATATATAGTAGATATAAATATAAAACAAGCAAGCATAATAAACAAACTTACAGTGACAGAGGTAGAGAAAGGAAGAGTAGCCTGCCCTAAAAGGTTTAAAATGTACAAAGAACCTCAGTTATGTGAAAGGATTAATAAAATTGCATTCCTTAGACTTGAAAAGTGATGTGTAATGTGGTTTATGATTAAGCTGTATGCATACAGTGGCATATAAAATTTTGGGCACCCCATGTCAACATTGCTGTTATTGTGAACAGTTAAGCAAGTTGAAGATGAAATGATCTCTAAAAGGCCTAAAGTTAAAGATGACATATTTCCTTTGTATCTTAGTTTTGGCTCCATTGGAAATTTGTGGGCTCAGATAACTTTAAACAAGTCTTCAGACCTTAATTAGCCTGTTAGGGTTGTGGCTTGTTTATTATCATCATTTGGAAAGGCCACGTGATGCAAATTTCCCAGCTTTATAAAAACCCAGCCTCCTCTAACCTTGTGTCAAAAAACAACAGTAATGGGTTATTTTATGCAGCTGTGTAGCACTCTAAAAAATGATGGGGGCCCACAAAGCAGAAATAGGCTACAAAAAGATAGCAAAGCTATGGATAAGTCATCAGAAGAAATCCTCTCCTGAATCTTCACAGTAAGATTCAGTGTCAGAAGTATGCAAAAGGACAGGATACACGTCCTGTGGACTGAAGAGGTTAAAATAGAATTCTTTGGCCACAATGATCAAAGGTATGTGTGGAAAAAAAGGGCACAGAATTTTATGAAAAGAACATCTTGCCAACCATTACGCATGGGTGTGGATCGATTATGCTTTGGGGTTGTGTTGCAGCCAATACCACAGGGAACATTTCACAGGTAGATGGAAGAATGGATTCAATGAAATTTCAAAAAAAATCTTGATGCAAACATAAAACCATCTGTAGAGATGAAATTGAAAAGAGGATGGCTTGTACAAATGGATAATGATCCTAAATACACGTCAAAGTCCATAATAGACTACCTCAAAAGGTGCAAGCTGAAGGTTTTTCAATAACCATCGCAGTACCCTGATCTGAACATCATTGAAAATATGTGGCTAGACCTCAAAATAGCAGAACCAAAGGTAGAGAGGTGTATAGAGAGCGGTAGAAATGTATAAACCAACTGGGAAATAGGACAGCATACACCCAAAAACAGTATGCAATAATCTCCAGCAACAACAACAATCTCCAGCTCAGCACAGCGGCTCCAAGGAACTAGGAAGTAAAACTTTCACTGGCATGGAAGAGAGGGTCTGGCCAGATTTTATACTGAGAGGAAATGACTAGGTCAGGTACAGTTGTGAGATGGAGGTGCAAGTTTCTAACCAGCATAGAAAAAGTAATTAATCTCTTCAGCGCCGTAAGAAACAAAATCCATTTAACATGAAACACAAATACACAGGCTAAATGGAAGATCTTCGGATCACAATACAAAGTGATCTTCTAACTTCAGATCTCCCAGGAGGACGTGACCCACTTGTGACAATATCCAAATAAAACATTATGGGGGGTCCTCTAGGTAAGGCCACATTCTCACATCCCTGTTCAGTGTCTGAATGTTATCCTATTTTTTTCATCGGAGACCATGCAGACCCATTAAGGACCCGCTCTGATTCTCATACAGGCTCGGACTGGCCCACAGGGTATTAGGTGAGTTCCCTGGTTGCCATATCACATGAATACTGAATGCAGTATTTGCATAATTTAACAAACTATCCAGTATTTATATATATATATATATATATATATATATATATATATATATCGTATTTTTTTGAATTATAAAACACACTTTTTTTTCCTCAAAATTAAGGAGGAAAGTGGGGGTGCGCCTTATAATTTGAATATACCTTCCCGGCTACTGTGGAGTGGGCTCCAAAGGTTACTGCTGCCGAAGGCAAGAGTAGGGTGATGCTGCAAGCTGCAGCCTGGGAGATCTCCTGGGAGATCTGCTTCCGCCAGCAGCGATCCTGGGACCCTGTTCCACTGCAATCGCTACTCCCGGTAAACAACAAGACACATGGAGTATAAGAAGCATCACCATTTTAGTAAAATAATTTTTCCTATTTTTCTCCCCAAAATTGGGTGTGTGTCTTATAATTCGGTGCATCACTGCAAAATACGGTAACATATAAGCATAGTAACATTTGCACGCAAGGGTCAGGTAATACTGTATACAGCTCAACTGGAGGTCCCCAACACCATGTTTCTGGTGGGCTCCTGGCACCCCTGTCATCAGCTGGTCTCACAGAAATGACACTAGAATATCACTAGAATATATGTAATCAGTGCTTAATCACTGTGCTACCTCGGGATTTGTATCTCCTTATTCCTCCTTGCAGTGTGAGAGAGCCCTGCAGGATTTGTTCTGCAGTGATATAGTTGATGACTTTCTTTTAAATGCTGTGATCACTGGTATCGTTATTATTCCAGGCAGCTCTGCTAAAAGCAATTTCTTCATTTCTTCTTATGTATGTTTACTGTTAACCGCAGAATAAGAATTTTTCCTAATCACTTCTGATTTCCAACAAAAGGACCTTCAGGCATGCTGTATGAGACTTGACATTTGCATCATCCGCCCGTTCTTCTGACATTGTTACACCAGTGAGATGAAGGTCTTTGGTATTAAATAATGATTCAGTGTTAATCAGTAATATAAATAGGTTGAACTCTTCTGGAATTCATGGTCATTGTAATTCTTCACACATTGCTCCAACTCTATTGTCAATAATTTTGCCATTGAAATTAAGTAGCATTGTCTCAAGGGTGAAATAGTAGAAACCTTTTATGAGGAACAGTACAAAATTAATAAGAAAAGTTTATCATGACTAATTGGAAGCTTTATTTGGAATTATAGAAATTAATTGTTTTTTTTTCAAGATTTGGGGTAACATAGTAACATAGTAACATAGTTAGTAAGGCCGAAAAAAGACATTTGTCCATCCAGTTCAGCCTATATTCCATCATAATAAATACCCAGATCTACGTCCTTCTACAGAACCTAATAATTGTATGATACAATATTGTTCTGCTCCAGGAAGACATCCAGGCCTCTCTTGAACCCCTCGACTGAGTTCGCCATCACCACCTCCTCAGGCAAGCAATTCCAGATTCTCACTGCCCTAACAGTAAAGAATCCTCTTCTATGTTGGTGGAAAAACCTTCTCTCCTCCAGACGCAAAGAATGCCCCCTTGTGCCCGTCACCTTCCTTGGTATAAACAGATCCTCAGCGAGATATTTGTATTGTCCCCTTATATACTTATACATGGTTATTAGATCGCCCCTCAGTCGTCTTTTTTCTAGACTAAATAATCCTAATTTCGCTAATCTATCTGGGTATTGTAGTTCTCCCATCCCCTTTATTAATTTTGTTGCCCTCCTTTGTACTCTCTCTAGTTCCATTATATCCTTCCTGAGCACCGGTGCCCAAAACTGGACACAGTACTCCATGTGCGGTCTAACTAGGGATTTGTACAGAGGCAGTATAATGCTCTCATCATGTGTATCCAGACCTCTTTTAATGCACCCCATGATCCTGTTTGCCTTGGCAGCTGCTGCCTGGCACTGGCTGCTCCAGGTAAGTTTATCATTAACTAGGATCCCCAAGTCCTTCTCTCTGTCAGATTTACCCAGTGGTTTCCCGTTCAGTGTGTAATGGTGATATTGATTCCCTCTTCCCATGTGTATAACCTTACATTTATCATTGTTAAACCTCATCTGCCACCTTTCAGCCCAAGTTTCCAACTTATCCAGATCCATCTGTAGCAGAATACTGTCTTCTCTTGTATTAACTGCTTTACATAGTTTTGTATCATCTGCAAATATCGATATTTTACTGTGTAAACCTTCTACCAGATCATTATTGAATATGTTGAAGAGAACAGGTCCCAATACTGACCCCTGCGGTACCCCACTGGTCACAGCGACCCAGTTAGAGACTATACCATTTATAACCACCCTCTGCTTTCTATCACTAAGCCAGTTACTAACCCATTTACACACATTTTCCCCCAGACCAAGCATTCTCATTTTGTGTACCAACCTCTTGTGCGGCACGGTATCAAACGCTTTGGAAAAATCGAGATATACCACGTCCAATGACTCACCGTGGTCCAGTCTATAGCTTACCTCTTCATAAAAACTGATTAGATTGGTTTGACAGGAGCGATTTCTCATAAACCCATGCTGATATGGAGTTAAACAGTTATTCTCATTGAGATAATCCAGAATAACATCCCTCAGAAACCCTTCAAATATTTTACCAACAATAGAGGTTAGACTTACTGGCCTATAATTTCCAGGTTCACTTTTAGAGCCCTTTTTGAATATTGGCACCACATTTGCTATGCGCCAGTCCTGCGGAACAGACCCTGTCGCTATAGAGTCACTAAAAATAAGAAATAATGGTTTATCTATTACATTACTTAGTTCTCTTAGTACTCGTGGGTGTATGCCATCCGGACCCGGAGATTTATCTATTTTAATCTTATTTAGCCGGTTTCGCACCTCTTCTTGGGTTAGATTGGTGACCCTTAATATAGGGTTTTCATTGTTTCTTGGGATTTCACCTAGCATTTCATTTTCCACCGTGAATACCGTGGAGAAGAAGGTGTTTAATATGTTAGCTTTTTCCTCGTCATTTACAACCATTCTTTCCTCACTATTTTTTAAGGGGCCTACATTTTCAGTTTTTATTCTTTTACTATTGATATAGTTGAAGAACAGTTTGGGATTAGTTTTACTCTCCTTAGCAATGTGCTTCTCTGTTTCCTTTTTGGCAGCTTTAATTAGTTTTTTAGATAAAGTATTTTTCTCCCTATAGTTTTTTAGAGCTTCAATGGTGCCATCCTGCTTTAGTAGTGCAAATGCTTTCTTTTTACTGTTAATTGCCTGTCTTACTTCTTTGTTTAGCCACATTGGGTTTTTCCTATTTCTAGTCGTTTTATTCCCACAAGGTATAAACCGCTTACACTGCCTATTTAGGATGTTCTTAAACATTTCCCATTTATTATCTGTATTCTCATTTCTGAGGATATTGTCCCAGTCTACCAGATTAAGGGCATCTCTAAGCTGTTCAAACTTTGCCTTCCTAAAGTTCAATGTTTTTGTGACTCCCTGACAAGTCCCCCTAGTGAAAGACAGGTGAAACTGCACAATATTGTGGTCGCTATTTCCTAAATGCCCAACCACCTGCAGATTTGTTATTCTGTCAGGTCTATTAGATAGTATTAGGTCTAAAAGTGCTGCTCCTCTGGTTGGATTCTGCACCAATTGTGAAAGATAATTTCTTTATGAAAAAATGTATTATTTCTGTAGATGTAACAATTAGAGTAATTATATCATATCGTTTGAAAAAGACATACAATTTTTGGAATATATTTTGTACCTAATATCTCTGGAAGAATTTTCACTACCATGTATTACATGATCGTACTTTGTTATCAGTGGGCATAATATAATATAATAACGGAACAACTATAATCATACAGTTTCTCTGGGCATAGGGTAATATTGCACATCGCTGCAGAAAAATATGTAAATGCCACCACCCTGTCCAGATCACAGGAAGTTACGGTACCTATCCATATCATTTGGAGAGAAATAACTGTGATCTCTACTATTTAGCTCATTTGTTAATGGGGTTGTTCACTCTCAGGAAAGTGGGCCCCAAACTGTGGGAAGTACATAAAATAAAAATTTAAAGAGGTGCTCACCAGGGCCGGCGTCAGCACCCGGGACACCCGGGCAAGTGCCGGGGCCCTGAGCAGGTGGCCCACTCGCCATCAGGGACACAGGCGTGCTATGGGAGTTTGGTGCCGATGCCCACGAATGTACACCCCCCGCCGCTCCAGGTCTCGGCACTTGTGATACTTACCTCTCCCGGTTCCAGCACTGCAGCATCTTCCATCCTCTGACTGTGACGTTCAGGTCAGAGGGTGCGATGACATCACTAGTGTGCTCCCTCTGCCTGAGCAGTCACAGCACAGAGAGCAGAAAGACGCAATACTGAGGAGTCCAGAGCAGCGACAAGCAACGAGAGGTATTTCCTTTTTTTTATATATTTGGAGCAATATATGGCGACTATTGGAAGGGGCCCATATATGGAGCATTATATGGGACTAATTCTATATGGAGTATCTTATGGGGCCAATAATATAATCTTATAGGGTCAATTTAATATGGAGCTTCTTATGGGGCCAATTCAATATGGAGCAGTATATGGGGCCAATTACATATGGATCAGTATAAGTGGCCAATTACATATAGAGCAGTATATGGGGCCAATAATATATGAAGCATCTTATGGGACTAATATGGAGCATTTTATATGGCCAATTATATATGGAGCATTATATGGGGCCCATTATACATGGAGCATCTTATGGGGCCAATTATTTTTGGAGCATTATATGGGGCCAATCATATACTGTAAGGATCATTATATGGGACACATTCTGTAAGGAGCATTATATGGGGCTCATTCTGTATGGAGCATCATATGGGGCCCATTATGTAAGGAGCATTATATGGGGCCCATTCTGTATGGAGTAATATATGGGACTAAGTATACTGTATGGGGCTGATTATATACACTGCATGAAGCATTATATGAGGCCCATTATATATGGAGCAATAGATGGGGCCCATCATATACTGTATGGAGAATTATATGTGGCTCACCATACTGTATGGAGCATTATATGGGGTCAATTCTGTATTATTTATTATTATTATTTATTATTGTAGCGCCATTTATTCCATGGTGCTTTACATGTGAGGAGGGGTATACATAATAAAAACAAGTACAATAATCTTGAACAATACAAGTCACAACTGGTTCAGGAGGAGAGAGGACCCTGCCCATGAGGGCTCACAATCTACAAGGGATGGGTGAGGATACAGTAGGTGAGGATAGAGCTGGTTGTGCAGTGGTTTGGTCGATCGGTGGTTACTGCAGGTTGTAGGCTTGTCGGAAAAGGTGGGTCTTCAGGTTCTTTTTGAAGGTTTCGATGGTAGGCGAGAGTCTAATATGCTGTGGTAGAGAGTTCCAGAGTAGGGTGGATGCACGAGAGAAATCTTGTATGCGATTGTGGGAAGAGGAGATAAGAGGGGAGTAGAGAAGGAGATCTTGTGAGGATTGGAGTTTGCGTGCAGGAAAGTACTGGGAGACGAGGTCACAGATGTATGGAGGAGACACTTTGTGGATGGCTTTGTATGTCATGGTTAGGCTTTTGAACTGGAGTCTCTGGGTAATGGGGAGCCAGTGAAGGGATTGACAGAGGGGAGAGGCCGGGGAATAGCAGGGGGACAGGTGGATTAGTCGGGCAGCTGAGTTTAGAATAGATTGGAGGGGTGCGAGAGTGTTAGAGGGGAGGCCACAAAGAAGGAGGTTACAGTAGTCGAGGCGGGAGATGATGAGGGCATGGACTAGGGTTTTTGCAGATTCTTGGTTTAGGAATGTACGGATCCGTGAAATATTTTTGAGTTGAAGGCGGCAGGAAAAGGAAAGGGCTTGGATATGTGGTTTGAAAGAGAGATCAGTGTCAAGGATTACCCCAAGACAGCGAGCTTGTGGGACTGGGGAGAGTGGGCAGCCATTTACTGTAATGGATAGGTTCGTTGGGGGGGTCGCGTGAGATGGGGGAAAGATGATGAATTCTGTTTTGTCCATGTTAAGTTTCACAAATCTAGCGGAGAAGAAGGATAAAATAGCGGACAGACATTGAGGGATTCTGGTTGGTAGGGTGGTGATATCTGGTCCAGAGATGTAGATCTGTGTGTCGTCAGCATAGAGATGATACTGAAAACCATGAGATTCTATGAGCTGTCCCAGGCCAAAAGTGTAAATGGAGAAGAGCAAGGGCCCTAGAACTGAACCTTGCGGGACTCCGACAGATAAGGGGCGAGGTGAGGAGGTGGTGTGTGAGTGGGAGACTCTGAATGTCCGGTCAGTTAGGTATGATGAAATCCAGGATAGGGCCAAATCTGTGATGCCAAGGGATGAGAGGGTCCGCAGCAACAAGGAATGGTCCACTGTGTCAAAGGCAGAGGACAGGTCCAGGAGGAGAAGGATAGAGTAGTGTCGCTTGCTCTTGGCAGTTAATAGGTCAGTGGTGACCTTAGTTGGGGCAGTTTCAGTGGAGTGGTGTGACCGGAAGCCTGATTGTAAGCAGTCGAAGAGGAAGCAGGAAGATAGATGGGAGGACAGTTCAAGATGGACGTGTTGTTCCAGTAGTTTTGAGGCATAGGTGAGAAGTGATATAGGGCGATAGCTAGATACAGAGGATGGATCAAGAGAGGGCTTTTTGAGGATAGGTGTGATTGAGGCATGTTTAAAGCTTGAGGGGAAAACACCAGTTGTTACTGATACGTTGAAGAGATGGGTTAGGGTTGGGATGAAGACTGGCGAGGTTTGGAATGAAGTGGGAAGGGCTGGTGTGCCAGGGCTGTCTGTTGATTTTACAAGCTTTGGTATGTGTGAGAGGGGCAAGAGATTCCAAAGCTACAGCTATTGTGGTGTTATATAAAGCGGCAGCATCATCCGCATTGTGTAGGGAACTTATGTCTGTGAGACGGAGGAGGGATTCAGAGAGTGAGTGTAGATCAAGGTGTTTAAGATTTCTGCGAGGGTGTGCAAGTTTATGGGGTGGGGATTGTAGACAAGGAGTGGAGAGGGAAGAGAATGTGAGTAGATTGTGGTCAGAAAGAGGAAGAGGTGAGTTAGAGAGGTTAGATAGGGAGCAGAGGCGGGTGAAGATGATGTCCAGTGTGTGACTATCTTTGTGAGTGGCTTCAGAAGACCATTGAGTGAGGCCAAAGGAGGAAGTGAGAGATAGGAGCTTAGTGGCAGCTGAGAGGGAAGTGTCAATGGGAATGTTGAAGTCACCCATGATGATAGTGGGGATGTCCGCAGAAAGGAAATGAAGTAGCCAGCTGGTGAAGTGGTCAAAGAAGGTGGTGGCTGGCCCTGGGGGGCGGCAAATGACAGCCAGTTGGAGGTTGAAGGGGTATTAGATGCGCACAGAGTGCACCTCAAAGGAAGGGAGGGTAACGGAGGGTGGCAGTGGGATGTGGGTGAAGGAGCAGTTATCTGACAGGAGAAAACCAACTTCTCCGCCATGCTTGCTGTTGGGGCGGGGTGTGTGAGAAAGGTGGAAGCCACCATAGGAAAGTGCAGCAGGAGAGGCTGTGTCAGATGGGGTGAGCCAGGTTTCGGTGATGGCGAGGAAGGAAAGTTTTTTAGTAATAAGATCATGGATGTAGGAAAGCTTGTTGCAGACAGAGCGAGCGTTCCACAGAGCTCCTGTTAGTGAGACTAGGGGAAGTGGGGGCCGGGCAAAAGGGTATAAGGTTAGAGAGGTTATGGAAATTTGTGATAGAGTGTGGATGGGAGGTAGAACTGACTGTCGGGATGTGGTGAGGAGGACCAGGATTTGGAGAGATATCACCAGCAGTGGGAAGGAGCAGAGAAAGTATTAGCAGGTGGGAGCAAAAGAGGGCATGAGGGGGCTGTCTGTGCTTTGAGACAGAAAATTGTATGTTGAGGAACAGTTCTGAGGAGGAGGTGAGATGGATGGGGAGGATTGAAGAAGAGATGAACAGTTCCTTACTTGGTGTAGGGATTAGCGGAGTTAGCAGAAAGTGAAGGATTATAGGAGTGAAAGTGAAAATAAACAGAAACATTGTTTACAGTGACTGGCCAGTTACCTTCAGTTCCCTTCTGTATGGAGCAAAATATGAGGCTCATTCTGTATGGAGCACTCTGTGGTGCCCATTTTACTGTATGGAGCATTATATGGGGCTCATTATTCTGTTTGGAGCATAATATGGGGCTCATTATTCTGTTTGGAGCAATATATGGGGCTTATTATTCTGTATAGAGGACTATGTGGTGCCAATTATACTGTAAGGAGCACTATATGGGGCCATTGTACTGTATGGGGCAATATATGGAGCTCATTATTCTGTTTGGAGCAATATATGGGACACATTATTCTGTATAAAGGATTATACTGTCCCATTTCTGAGCTAATGTAGAATGTACAATAGATATCACTCGTGTAATGTAAGAAGTAAGTGAAATCTTTGGCATTGTACTATACCTATATTTCTCTGCCGTATCTGTGCATTATGAATTGTGGTATGTGTTAAAGGGGGCCACCAGGACTCCTTCGCCCAGGGCCCATGAACACCTGGAGCCGGCCCTGGTGCTCACTCTTCCTTTAAGTCTGTATGTCAATTGATTTTTAAGTTAAAGCAATCCTCCACCTTGGGACTGTATATTGCTTTTATACAGCCATCATACTTAGTAATCTCCAAAAATGACCACATCCATTTTACATATTGCCTAAGATTATATCAGCTAGAGAAGGCTCACATGTACTCAGGCATGACTGGGTGGGCTTCCCCATAATGCCTTACAACTATCGCATCACATGGTATAGCACGGCCAATCAAACGTGACGATCATATCCAATAGAAAAGATAAGGCAGGGAAAACATTAGCCATGTTTGGGTGAATCTGGATAGTGAAATGACCTCATAGCTTAGCAATAGGGACAGTGAGAGAAAGCCATAAAACAGTGAATAAGCGTTACAGATTCTGTGTGTACAGCACAGATGTGAAGAACTATTACCATTCACTTACCCATAGTGATACGTGTATGTATGTTGAAGTCACTTTAACATTGCTTAGTCTGTGTTTGCGTTAAAGGGAACCTGTCATCCCCAAAATCGAAGGTGAGCTAAGCCCACCGGCATCAGGGGCTTATCTACAGCATTCTGGAATGCTGTAGATAAGCCCCCTATGTTTCCTGAAAGATGAGAAAAAGAGGTTAGATTATACTCACCCAGGGGCGTTCCCGCTGCAGTCCGGTCTGATGGGTGTCGTGGTCTGGTTCAGCGCCTTCCATCTTCTTACGATGACGTCCTCTTGTCTTCATGCTGCGGCTCCGGCACAGGTATACTTTGTCTGCCCTGTTGAGGGCAGAGCAAAGTACTGCAGTGCGCAGGTGCTGGGAAAGGTCAGAGAGGCCAGGCATCTGCACACTGCAGAACTTTGCTCTGCCCTCAACAGGGCAGACAAAGTATGCCTACGCCGCAGCCGCAGCATGAAGACAAGAAGAGGGCGTCATCGTAAGAAGATGGGAGGCCCCGGACCGGACCGTGACGCCCATCGGATCAGACCGCCTGCCCAGGTGTGTATAATCTAACCTCTTTTTCTCATCTTTCAGCTTACATCGGGGGCTTATCTACAGCATTCCAGAATGCTGTAGATAAGCCCCTGATGCGGTGGGCTTAGCTCACCTTCGATTTTGGGGGTAACAGGTTCCCTTTAAAGAGCCTTAGAATGATTGAATACAGTTCTAGAAGACCTTAGGGTGTCATACTTGTCTTTTCAAGGCAACTGGAGTACTTGAGATTTGAGGCAATTTGATTCACCACAAATTGAATTTTTTTTAAATAAATTATTGAAGTTTGCAAATCTGAATTTCAAAATATTTGCTCATCATACTGTGCTCAATACACCCTCTTTGAAAAGTAAGATTTTAATAGATATCTCACTGAACACAACAACTTCCAAATATTTGACAGAACTGAGTTTCATAGTCCACGTCTTTTTAACTCATGAGTCATGACATGAAAGTAAGGTTAATAATATAACTTCATTACAAAATCTTCAGTTTTACTCAAATTATTTGTTGCAAAAATGAATACACTACACACCAAACTACTACATCTAGTATTTTGTATGACCTCCATGATTTTTCAGGGCAGAACCAAGTCTAAGTATGGAATGAAAAAGTTGGCGACATATTGCAACATCTATATTTTTCCATTCTTCTAGAATGACCTCTTTGAAGCCTGGTTACTGTATGGATGATTGATGCTCAACTTGTCTCTTCAGAATTCCCCAAAGGTGTTGAATTGGAGTCAGATCAGGAGCCACTAAATCACTTTTACTCTGTTCTTCTTCAGAATTGCTACCGATGTGTGTTTTAGATCATTTTCATGTTGGAAAAGAGCATGTCTTTCAAAAACTTAGTGCAGCAGATGAAAGACACATAATGCTTTCCTTTGAAATCAAAGGATGTTCAGCAATGCCATCAGCTCATAACTGGTAGCAATCAGTGGGCCCACCTACCACGATAAACCATTTGGAGAAGTCTGGCAAGAAGTGATCGTTATGAAAGAATTGCATCCAAAAACCAAACCTTCAAGATGGAAACAAGGCCAAGCAACTCAACTGCACACAAAAACATATGAACTGGGATACAGAAAAATAACAGCAAGTGTTCAGAACTGCTCAGTCTAAAAGAAAAATATTTGACTCCAAGGCCACGTTCACAAGGTGAGTATTTGGTGAGTTTTTTACCTCAGTATGTGTGCGCCAAATCAAAGGAAAAGTATTAATAGAAACTTGTCACCACTTCTGTATTTATCACCCACTCCTGGTTTTGGTTTACAAATACTGAGATAAACAAGTCACCAAATACTGAACATGTACACGTGACTTAACAGAAGGCAATTTGTCGCCAAAAGGCTGGAAAGCAGTACAACAATGAGTGTCTGCAAGAAACAGTGAGTCTTGGTGGAGGTTCCTTCCAAGCTTGGAGCTACATTTCAGCAAACAGATTTGGGAATTTGGTCAGGATTAATGGTATCCTCAATGCTTAAAAATTCAGGCACATACTTATCCATCATGTGATAATATCAGGGTGACATCTGACTGGCTTCAGATTTATTCTGCAGGAGGAAAATGATCACAAATATAAAGCCAATGAATGTAATTAAGAACCATCTTCAGCATAGAGAAGAACATGGAAGTGATTATATGGTCCCATAAAGCTCTAATCTCAATATCATTGAGTCTGACTGGGATTACATGAAGAGACAAAAGGATTTGCTAACGCTTACATCCACAGAAGTCGTTATGATGTTTGGAACATCTGCCTGCCAAGATCCTTCAAAAACTGTGTATAAGTGTACCTAGAATAATTGATACTTTTATGCTATTTTGAAGGCAACAGGTGGTCACACCAAATTTTAATTTGATTAAGATTTTTCTTTTGTTCATTCACTTTACATATTGTTAATTTATAAAAAATAAACTATTAATACTTCTGTATTTGACTGTATTTTTTACTTTGCATCATGTTCTCCACCCCTGCCTATAACGTTTGCACAGTGCTATATATATATATATATATATATATATATATATATGTGTGTGTGTATATATATATATCTATATATATGTATATATATGTATATATATATGTGAATTACTGCAGTGCTGAAATTAAGAATTGTAACCTACTTAGTTATATTATTTTTCAGTGAATTTTGGACTTCTACATCTGTGTTAGCGTTTGATACATTGGAATCTATTCAGAATGTTTAATTTCTCCTATCCTGTAATATACATTAGAAACGTATCAGCTGCAGATAACATTTGATACAATAGCTTGCATTTCTGTGTCTGCAGATCTTTCTCCTTGTGGTCTGGAATTTTGAGCTGTACATGATCCCATTGGCTTTTTTGCTGTTATTGGCTTGGAACTATTTCTTAATCATATCAGGAAAAGATAACAGGACACAGGATATGGTGAGTGATACTTATCACATCTTCTTCAGAAAATGTAAGCATGGTCCATGTTTGTCTTGAATTGAACAAGAAATATATGTAGAAATTGCAAAACAATTGCGACGTAAAGTAAAGCCTTCAGTCTGTGACATTTATCCATAATTGTGGTTTTACAATTTTATGCATAATGCTTATTTTATTTATAATGCTTAGTGGAGAGCGGACCTTACACACAAGACTAGTAATCATCTAACAGCTCCGATCTCTCCATAATCGTGTTTGACTCATCTAGTTATTTCAGAAGTGGAGATGATCATTATTTAGACACATCTGGTTCTGCTCTCACCTCTTAGGAGCAAAAAGGAATCTGATTTGGACAACATTCATACTAGATTGTGCCACCCCAGGTTGCCATTAGCTTATTAGGGAATCCCATCAAATCAATAAAATTTATGAACAAAAATCTAATCACTGTGTGCGAGTTATTGGTAGTCACTGTAGATCTGATACTTTCCATTAATCACTGATGGCACAAATAGGGCACAAAGTGAACATGGCATCCACTAGATATATTAGGAAAGAAAGTAACAGGCTTTTTTGAATGAATGCCTACTTTTTCCTCACTCAGAAAAGAGATAAAAGCTACTGTATAAGGATAGTTTTCACATGACCCCCAGGTGTTGATATGACATCAGTTGACATCACACAGTTATTTTACAATGTCATGTCAAACTATTTGATGATGTCACATTGGCGGGACAGATAGAGGACTATGCGTCTAGGATAGGTAAAGTAAGTTCCTTCACCCATTATTCATACTACATACTGTATATAGCAGCAGCAAATCCAGAGGAAACTAAGGCAACTAAATAGAAGAGGATCTACAGTTTCAAGCTAAACTCCACTTTACACTGATGAGGGGTAAATACCCTGAAACAGGCTTTCTTTAGAGGAGTTTCTGGCAGGTAATGTAGCAAGATTTGCTAAAATGTCTGAAATTGACTTGGGTAGCTTTCTCTCTTGGATGGCATTTGCTATATATTTTCTTTCAATCTAAAAATGTTCATCCCTGACATTGTCAAAAGACTAAAAGAATCTAATTTTCTTGGCACAGTAATAGGTTAATACTAAAAGTGTATACTTCACTGTGCTATATTGCGGATATTTCAGTGCATTATTTTCACTCTGATTTCTTATCTGACATCTGTATTAGCAAGTAATGTGCTTTAGTAATTGCTGTCTAGATACCAATTTACATGATTTTTGGTAATAAAGTGCTATTGAAATAGCCTGGTGTTTGCAGATTATATTGACAGAATAATAAGGTTATGTTAGTGGTTGTCTTAGTTTATAGTTTTGTAGTTATAGTTTGAGGTAGACATAATATATAGTCGTATATTAACTTTTCTCTTCCCATGACATATCCCAAGATGAGTGATGTGAGATAACTAAGGCTATGTGCGCACGTTGATTATTTGCTTGCAGAAATTTCTGCAAGGTTTCTGGATCTTTTGGCAGGAAAAAGGCTGTGGCAAAAACCCGCATTTTTGCCGCTTTTTTTGTATGCGTTTCTTGCATCCGTTTTGTACAGCAATGAAAGCCTTTTTTAGCTAAATAAAGATATTTAAAAAATAGTTTTGTGATGTAATTTCTTGGTTCAACACCACCTTTTTCATGCTGATGCAGTGGCATTAGGGTAATGGTATTAGGGCTTGGTGTCAGCAGCTGTCATTGACACCAAGCCCTATGCTTAGTAATGAAAAGGTGTCAGCTTGACACCCTCATTACTAAGCTGATAAGTAAACACAAACACACACACAAACATGCACATTGTCACTAGCCTATATAGGAGCGCTAACAGAACTAACCTACATAGGCTGTAACCAAACAGCAACTGTTAATTTTAAAGAAAAAAAATACATGGGCTCCCGTGTAATTTTAGTAACCAGCAGAGGGAAAGATGAAGGCTGATGTTAATATTCTGGGAAGGAGCCAATAGCCATACAGGTTCCCAGGCTATTAATATCAGGTCACAGCTGTTTGCTTAGCCTTTTGTTGTGAATTCCGCTCTTGGGCTCCCTCCGGTGGTTGTAAGTGGCACTTTTGTGAGTTCTGCTCTTGGGCTCCCTCCGGTGATTTTAAGTGGAATGGCTGCTCGTTGGATTTAGCAGTCTGCAGCTGCTTCCACTGATTGTCTTTCTGCTCGGCTATTTATGCCTGGCTCTTTCCTTCAGCCAGTGCCACTTGTCAATGGTTCCTGGTTGGATTCACATCTCTCTTGGATTTCCCTGATATCCTGACCAGTTCAGCAAAGATAAGTTCTTGCTTGCTCTTTTCTGTCCACATGTTGTGGACTTATTCGTTCTGTGCATTCTATGTTTTGTCCAGCTTGTCAGTATGGATTAATTCAGTTAAGCTGGAAGCTCTGGGAAGCAGATTTACCCTCCACACCTTTAGTCAGGTGTGGAGATTTTTGTAAACTCTGTGTGGATTTTTGTAGTTTTTAATGCTGACCGCACAGTATTCTATCCTGTCCTATCTATCTAGCTAGACTGGCCTCCTGTGCTACATCCTGGTTTCATTCTGTGTATGTCTTTTCCCTCTCCACTCACAGTCATTACTTGTGGGGGGCTATCTATCCTTTGGGGATTTTTCTCTGAGGCAAGATAGTTTTCCTGTTTCTATCTTTAGGGGTAGTTAGTTCTCAGGCTGTGACGAGGTGCCTAGGGAGTGACAGGAGCATCCCACGGCTACTTCTAGTGTTGTGTTGAGCTTAGGGACTGCGGTCAGTATAGGTACCACCTCCTTCAGAGCTCGTCCCATGTTGCTCCTAAACCACCAGTTCATAACAGCCTTTACTGGCTAATTTACTGGGGGACTCGAGAAAAAAATTGACATAGGGTCCCCTATAAAATCTAACCAGCAAAGGCTAGGCAAACAGCTGAGGGCTGATATTAATAGCTTGGAAGGGGCCATGGATATTGGTCCCAACCCAGACTAAAAACATCAGCTCTCAGCTACCCCAGAAAAGTTGCATCTTTAAGATGCGCTAAATCTGGCGCTTAGCCTTGCTCTTCCCACTTGCCCTGTAGCGGTGACAAGTGGGGTTTCATATTTGGGGGGTTGATGTCACCTTTGTATTGTCAGGTGACATCAATTCCACAGGAGAGGCATCTATAAGACACCTATCCATTAGTAACCCCATAGTGATATTGTATTTAAACACAAGCACCCAGAACAAAGTCCTTTATTTGAAATAATGACACAGACTCCTTTATTGAATCTTAATTAAACCATACTCAACGAACGCCTAATCCACCGGAGCCAACGTCTTCTCTAACAAAAAAAATATGTGTGTATATTATTTATATCTATTTCATTTTATTTCGATATTCAATGAATGTTTTGTACTTTGGTTTAGAGACAGAAAGAACCTGCATTTCTACATTTCATATAAATAAAAGTGTTCTGCTGCTCTCAGCCAGGCTTGAACACATTTTTTTAAGTCGATCCTCAGTCTAGGCACATATTTTAATTATTTGCCGTAGCATCATGATACAGCAGAGCAGTATTGTATAGTGCCAAAAATAGAGACATCTTAATATCTTTGCTGGCTGCTCAGTTTGCTAGCCAGAGGCATAAAATGGATAGCAGTCACAGATAGTTCTTGCTATGGTCTGATTGCAGCAGCGCTAGAGATTTTATTAGATATGAGCATATGGCAGAATGTTAGAGTAACTGTCCTTTCATTTACAGCAGTCTGTGCTACTGTCTCTTCTCTCTGGGCTTCTTCGCTTTTTTACAATGACTCACTGATTTCTGCAAATATTACAGACTAGATGGTAGCCCGATTCTAACGCATCGGGTATTCTAGAATATGTATGTAGTTTATTTATGAAGATTTTAGAATAATACATTGAATACACAGGATTGTGTATTGACAGACAGCGCCTGTCGCCGATTGTTTGCAGCCGACCACGTAGTATATAGCACAGCCACGTAGTATATAACAGCCCACGTAGTAAATAGCACAGCCACGTAGTATATTGCACAGCCACGTAGTATATAACAGAGCCACGTAGTATATAGCACAGCCACATAGTATATAGCACAGCTCACGGAGTATATAGCACAGCCCACGGAGTATATAGCAGGGCCACATAGTATATAGCACAGCCACATAGTATATAACACAGCCCACGGAGTATATAGCACAGCCACGTAGTATAGAGCACAGCCCACGGAGTGTATAACAGCCCACATAGCATATAACACAGCTTACGCAGTAAATAACAGCCCACGCATGCAGTATATAACACAGGCCACGTAGTGTATAGCACAGCCCACATAGTGTATAGCACAGCCCACGTAGTATATTGCACAGCCCATGTAGTACATTGCACAGCCCACGTAGTACATTGCACAGCCCACGTAATATATTGCCCAGCCCATGTATTATATTGCCCAGCCCACGTAGTATATTGCACAGCCCACGTAGTATATAGCAATGTGGGCTTCATATCCCTGTAAAAAAAAAAAAAAAAGAATTAAAATAAAAAATAGTTATATACTCACCTTCCGTTGGCCCCAGGATCTAGGAAGCGTTTACCGATGTTCCTCGCGCCCTCCAGTCTCAAGAGTGCATTGCGGTCTTACGAGATTATGACGTAGCAGTCTCGCGAGACCGATACGTCATCATCTCGCGAGATCGCAATGCATAAGCGGTCACCGGAGCGTCGCGAGGAGCGGGAAAGGCCTGTTGTAGATCCGAGGGGTGGTGAGTATATAACGATTTTTAATTTTTTTAATTATTTTTAACATTAGATCTTCTTACTATTGATGCTGCATAAGCAGCATCAATAGTAAAAAGTTGGTCACACAGGGTTAATAGCAGCGTTAATGGAGTGTGTTACACCGCGGCATAACGCGGTCCATTAGCGCTGCCATTAACCCTGTGTGAGTGCTGACTGGAGGGGAGTATGGAGCGGGCACTGACTGCAGGGAGGAAGGAGCGGTCATGTTGCCGCCGGACTGTGCCCGTCGCTGATTGGTCGTGGCAATGGTCGTGGGCGTTTTGCCATGACCAATCAGCGACTTGGATTTCCATGACAGACAGAGGCCGCGACCAATGAATATCCGTGACAGACAGACAGAAGGACAGAAAGACGGAATTGATCCTTAGACAATTATATAGTAGATGACCTTATACATGTGATCCCACTGTATTACTGTGAATGTATTGTAAGGTGCTCCGGTTTAATTATGTAATAAAACTGTTGCAGATTTGAAAGTATCTAATTGTCCTGAGTTGTAATATAAAATCGAACACATCGCCCAAAGTATTGCATGTCATTCGTACTAATGGGGCTCACATATGGTGAAAACATTTGCGTCTTCTCAGGTTCCAGGAGTGGGACGGCAATATTCGCTCTACATATTATTAACCTTCTAGTCATTGGACGTATGTAAAAATAATATATATCTCATCTTTTTTTTCTTTGCAGCACGATAATTTATTTTCCTTCTTGAAAATGACTAATTAGGCATGGTGATGTCAACACACCAAACATTTTTAATTATGCTTGAAGAGAATCTTTCAACAGTTTGTTCATATTTAACTGGTCACATGATGGAATAGTGACTGCAGAGCTTAGTAAAACATAGATTTTATTTTCTCATTTCTCCTCTCCCCTGCGGAATTCTCCTCATTGACCTCACTGCGGAGTTGAGTGTGATTTCAAAGTGCCAGGATTAGAGCAAAGCTGAATGTGATTACTTACACCTATTATGCAAATTGCCTTTTCAGAGAAAAAGAGGACTTGAACTCTATAGCGCCACTTATTGGAAGTAGCAATCCTATAAGTCACAATCAACCCTTTAACTAGTCGTGCAATATTCCTCACCTACTGTATTCTCACCCATCCCTTGTAGATTGTGAGCCTTCGCGGGCAGGGTCCTCTCTCCTCCTGTACCAGTTATGACTTGTATTGTTTAAGATTATTGTACTTGTTTTTATTATGTATACCCCTCCTCACATGTAAAGCACCATGGAATAAATGGCGCTATAACAATAAATAATGATAAAAATAATAAATATGACTTAGGATTAAAGCCAAATCAGTATCTCAATTCGCAGACAGGGCGTTTCGGGCTGTTGGCCCTCATCAGTGCGAAGCATGAGAACTAATTTGGCTAGGTGAGAGGCTCTGGACTGGGGTCTAAGGGGTAAGGTTTCTCTTTACAGAGAGTGACATACCAGCTCTGGCTTGTCAAGGTAAGGAGGCTTATTCGCCGTGCAATGCTCCTCTGGGAAATGTAATATGCAAATTGCCTCTTCAGAGAAAAAGAGGACTTAAACTCTATAGCGCCACTTATTGGAAGTAGCAATCCTACAAGTCACAATCAACCCTTAATGAGTCTTGCAATTACATACACCTTTCATCTCTCAGCTGAGCTGGCAGCACTGTGTAAGAACAGTTGTAACTGCAGAGATATTTGTAAGGTGACAAAGCTCAGCTCTGCTGTACTACGGGGCTGTTGGGTACTAGGTACCGGGTCTGGCGGTACTTAAAGGAGTGGTCACGGCAGCGGTGACCCGGTCCGTGGCCCTGGGCATCCAGTTAAAGGGGATGAATGAAAGTGAATAATAAAGTCTATAAAGGATAATGTTCGTGACGCCACCTTGGTACTCGGCAATAAAAGTGTTAGCTGATGCTGCTGTACAGTCCTCTGGGGACAGATGGCAATTGCAGGTGAGTTGTTATAGCTCTCCACAGGTAGAGCTTATTCCCCAGGCCAGTTAGTGGTGTGAGTGGCAATGTTGCTAGTGACAGGTAGAGGAGCAGAGTAGGTGATGCCGGAAAGAAGTGATAGGACACAGCATGTTGCAGTTCTACTCACAGTTCAGGCTCCCCAGCCGGGGTGCTGTGTCCTCCAGGAAACTCTCCGGCAAGTTGGGCACCTGTCCAGAACTTCTTTTATATGTCTCTCATGGCCATCTTTCTGCGCTGGCTACCTCCTCTCCTGCCCTGCGCTTGCCACCCAGTGTCCCAAGTTGGTGAACCTGGGTTTTGTCGGGTGATGTACTCTCTGTCCCCTGGACCCTCTGTGTTCAGCTTTTCAGCGAGTAGGTGCAAATGTGGCTGCTGCACCTACAGGCACAGCTGCCTTCGTATTGCTAGCTGGAGCATGAAGTTTTCCCACTAGTTCAGGGGCCGGTTCCCCTACTGCGGCCTGGTTCCTTCACTGACGCAGGTCAGATTAGATATGGGCCCCTCCTTTTCAGTTTCTCTGGAGCTTCAGACCCAAACGTCTGTTCAGCTCCCCTTCCTCTCAGCATCTCCCTCTCACTAATTCTCTCTATGTCACTCCCCCCTTCTAATATCTTCCCCATCCACTCCCCAACACCCTTTTCTATCCAGACTGGGATGAGGCCATCCTCCCTAAGGGTATACCCAGATGCCCCGTCTAAACTGGTATGTGTTGGGTGCGAGTGTTAGAGTTCTGTACAATGTTCCCTCCTTACCAGAGAGTTGGGATGAGATGCAGTACCTCTGTGGCATCTGAACCTTCAGGGGTGCCACATTTACTCTTCCCCAAACTGAATGTCGTCAGATGAAAGCTGAAAAGTGTATGTAATCACACTTTGTCTAA
Organism: Ranitomeya imitator; assembly: GCF_032444005.1. Lineage (NCBI taxonomy): Eukaryota > Metazoa > Chordata > Amphibia > Anura > Dendrobatidae > Ranitomeya > Ranitomeya imitator. The sequence continues at coordinate 156,232,898 of NC_091282.1, read as the reverse complement.
TCTCCTCACAGCTACATGTAAGTACATTGCGGGTAAAGCAGTCTGTCATTGCACGGTGGCTCAGTGGTTAACACTGCAGCCTTGCAGCTCTGGAGTGCTGGATTCAAATCCCACCAAGGACAACATCTGCAAGGAGTTTGTTTGTTCTCCCCGTGTTTGCGTGAGTTTCCTCCGGTTTCCTCCCACACTCCCAAAGACATACTGATAGAGAATTTAGATTGTGAGCCCAATCGGGGACAGCGATGATAATGTGTGCAAACTGTAAAGCACTACGGAATATGTTGGCGCTATATAAGAATAAAGATTATTATTATTAAAGAGAAACCTGCTCCAAGCTACTGTGGGGGCGTGTTTTTTGCTCAGTATGTTGCTGCCTGCATATGATTGGTGAACATCATGCAGGGTGTGACAGGGTCACTGGCACAGTATATTAGGGGGGATATGTGTCACTGCACATAGTGGTGTCATTGATGTAAAACCAGAGTATTTTCCTCCAGCACACTACATTTTGTGAGAGTTTAATTAAAGGGAACCTGTCACCCCCAAAATCGATGGTGAGGTAAGCTCACCGTCATCAGGGGCTTATCTACAGCATTCTGTAATGCTGTAGATAAGCCACCGAGGTTACCTGAAAGAGGAGAAAAAGAGGTTAGATTATACTCACCCAGGGGCGGTCCCGCTGTGGTCTGGTCAAATGGGTTCTCAGGTCTGCTCCGGCGCCTCCCATCTTCATTCCATGACATCTTCTTCTGGTCTTCACGCCGCGGCTCCGGCGCAGGCGTACTTTGTCTGCCCTGTTGAGGGCAGAGGAAAGTACTGCAGTGCGCAGGCGTCGGGCCTCTCTGACTTTTCCGGCACCTGCGCACTGCAGTACTTTCCTCTGCCCTCAACAGGGCAGACAAAGTACGCCTGAGCCGGAGCCGCGGCGTGAATACCAGAAGAGAACCTGAGACACCCATTTGTCCAGACCGCAGCGGGACCGCCCCTGGGTGAGTATAATCTAACGTCTTTTTCTCCTCTTTCAGGTAACATCGGCGGCTTATCTACAGCATTACAGAATGCTGTAGACAAGCCCCTGATGACGATGAGCTTACCTCACCATCGATTTTGGGGGTGACAAGTTCCCTTTAAAGTTGCATACATGGGCTGGTTTTAGATGAACATCTACAGAGTGGGTGGGAAGATGTCCAACATATCTCCGCCCGCAGATTCGGCACAGCCGTATTCTAACAGGACTTGTGTGATGTCACCGTCATGTGATCAGTCTGTGTTGTTATTTTTGGAGAGGAAAGACTCCAAACTATGGCTCCAGGTGAAGCTGAAAACACATGGTGGTCTGAGAGGGCAACTCCCTCAGACAATTTGACTTTGTTATACAGTAGTTATCTTTTTATTTTGCCAGAAAGTCCATGTTTACTTTGCTGAACTATGCTGTGGTTTATGCTGTTCTACAATAAACCAGCAGGTGTTTTACCACAAGAAGCGTTCCTTTGTCTACCTTGGGAACCAGCTGAGTGAGTCAACTCCTCACAAGAGGAAGAAGTACATATCCTCAGAGACAAATCCCTGCTAACGATCAGTTGAAATATAAGGCTAGGTTCACATTCCGTTTTAGCGGTCCGTTAGACGGACTACATTACACCGCAGCATAACGCGGTGTAACACAGTCCGTTAATGCCGCCATTATGCCCTATATCGGATGATTCGCTAGCGCATGCCCACAATGGGCGTGCGCTAGCGATGTGCCGTCATTGAGTGACGGACTCTGGGACGCGGGCTGCAGCGTTTCTGGGTCCGTCACTGCTAGCTCAGATAGAGCATCTGCTAGCTCTATCTGCGCTAGCGGTATGACAAGTCTTGCATTAACAGCAGCCCATTAACGCATGTGTTGAACGGGCTGCTGTTATCACAGTGTGAACCTGGCCTAACATAAATTATAACCTAAACTTTACACGCTAATATCTCCGCAAAGGGGAAAGGAAATAAAAAAAACTAAATTTTTTTATTTAGCTCTCCAGCCACTATTCCATGATGTGCCCTATTACGTAAAACATGGGTTAGTTTATGAAAATAGAAAATATTTCATTAGCATTAAATGAAAAATCTAACCAGATTAAAAAGATTATATAAAACACAATGACAGAAAATACAAAAATAGCATATAAAATGTAGAAGGGCAGAGGAAAAGCATTAAATGACAGTTTAAAGGGAACCTGTCAGCAGGATTGTGCACAGTAACCGACAAACAGTGTCAGGTCAGTGCCATTATACTGATTAAAATGATACCTTGGTTGATGAAATCCGTCTTGTGGTTGTTCTTTAATCTGTATTTTCAGTTTTTAGTTGATGATATGCTCGGGTCCCAGGGCGGGCCTGGAGGGGGGTCTTTATGTGGTGCTCTGATTAGATATTCATAATGCAGACTGCTGACAGGACACTGATCCCTCACTGACCTGCCCCCTAGTTTGCATAATGAATATCTGTACATACTTAAAGAAAACCTTCTGCATGCGGGTGTCGGCCATGGCATCTCCTTTGCAGCATAACCGCATGTTTTATGTGCCATAATAAGTGTTCTTCATGTTATTCAGCTAGAAACAAAATCAATTTGAAAATGCACCGCAAGGACAGGCAGTAATGACATCCTAAGTACAGGCCATCAATGTTAACCGCTTTTTGACATCTGACGTACTATCCCGTCGAGGTGGGATGGGCCCGTATGCCCACCGACGGGATAGTACATCATATTCGATCGGCCATGCCCACGGGGGTTCGCAATGTAGATAGGCGCTGGGAGAGAAAGCACACAAGGGGACGATGCCCTCAATACTGTGCAGGAGAGATAATAAGCCATGCATTAACCTAACGATCCCTGTGTGGCCTATTTAAAAAAAAAAAAAAAAAAACAATCAGGTTCCTCGCATCATGTTCTCATTCACTTTATGCAGTTAATAGCCCTCTGTGTCGTTACTGCTACATACTTAGGCAATTAACTGGTTCATGCAGCTTTACATGAACACCTGAGCCTTACATTATGGCTGGTCCGAATAACTAAAGCAATTGTTACCATCCACCTCTCGTGTCTCCCCTTTTCCTCATAGTTTGTAAGCTTGCGAGCAGGGCCCTCATTCCTCCTGGTATCTGTTTTGAACTGTATTTCTGGTTATGCTGTAATGTCTATTGTCTGTACAAGTCCCCTCTATAATTTGTAAAGCGCTGCGGAATATGTTGGCGCTATATAAATAAAAATTATTATTATTATTATTATAAGCCATAAAGCGCTGTCCCTGTGTATACCTTAAATTTCCAGGTGCGTGATGTGAGGCTGCCGTGAGGCCGGTTGCTCCGGAAAATGCTGAGGACCAGCGATACTTTCGGGTTTATGTGTGCCCTGACCCGCCGCGTCATAGCGGTCACGTGATCGCGATTGTGCGGACCGTGCATGCGCAGTAGGCAATCTATGCTATAGTAAGGGAAAAAAGGGAAAAGAGACAGGGATAACTGAGGCGGGCACACATAGGATCCAGTAGGAGGTACTGCGATCTGATAGGGCACAGGGTATTACATCTGACACGGAGAGCATGGGCAAACTATGTGATGGGTCAGAATGCAACTGGCGGAGGTCCAGAGTGTATGAAGACAATACTAGGGAATGTGCATAGGTAAAACATGAAACAGACATTTTATAGAGATATATACTCTACCAGGTGAAGTGCCACAAGTGCCCAGTGCGCGACATGACCTTAACGGTTCTAAAGGGAAAACAATAACAAATAAAAAGTTAGGCAGAACAAGAAAAACATGGTAGAATGTCACATACCACTATTTTGTAATAAAGACATCACACTATGGAAACATCACATTATAAAAAAGCCGATATATCATAATCCCTATTAAGACCCTTTGGTTCTAAGGTTTGCAAGGTGAAAATCCAGAACCCTTCCCGTTTCTTAAGTATTTTAATACAATTCTGGCCTCTCCTAAGGGGGACAATCTGCTCGAGAACCTGAAATCTGAGTTGAAAAATATTGTGGTTTTTGTCGTGAAAATGATGTGGAAGGGGAAGATGGATTTTTTTTGCATCGGATGGTGGTCTTATGTTGGGACAACCTGTCCCTTACAGGTTGCGTGGTTTCCCCCACGTAGGCCAGGCCACATGGTCATTTGATTAAGTAGATAACAAATGAGGATTCGCATGTGTAAAATCCTTTAATTAGTATTGCCTTTTCTGTATGGGGGTGAAAAACCGAGGGCCCCTTTTGAACATTGCTGAACTGAAGGCAATTGAGACAGGGGAAGGTACCCCGTCTCTGTGTCTGCAGAAAGGATTGCCTGGAGATGGTCGTGCCCGAACCCACATCCGCTCTGACCAATCTATCCTTCAAGTTTTTAGCCCCTCTAAAACAGGAGAGAAAAGGTGTTTTGAATTCCGGAATGTGTGGATAACTTTTGGCGAGAATATCCCAATGTCTCCTGATGGTGGATTGTACCAAACTAGAAAATGGACGATAGGTTGTAACAAAAGGAATTCTCTTGTTGCTATCCTTAGATTTTATGGATGTCATGTTCTGTATGGCCTTAGTAAGAACAGTGTGTGGGTAACCCCTATTGGAGAATTTGCGTTCCATCTCGGAAAGTCTAATTTCCCTGGTATTCCCATCAGAGACAATTCTATCTACCCACTGGAATTGGGACTTGGGGAATGAGTTCTTAATGGACAGGGGATGGCAACTAGTGAAATATAAAAGGCCATTCCGGTCTGTGGGTTTGGTGAATAAGTCAATGGCGAGAGGATGAGGATAAACAAAATCTTTTTCAAATGCTGCCATGTAGGCAATAGTGTACGGGGGCGCTACGTTTGAGCCCATTGCTGTGCCCTGTTGCTGGATGTAGAAGCTGTCCTGGAACAAAAAATAATTTTCTTTGAGTACCAAGTTTAAAAGGTCAGCACAAAAATGCCGGATTTTATTCTCAACGCCTGCTTCACTGAGGAGTCTATCCGTGGCCACCAGCCCTTTCTCATGAGTTATAGACGTGTACAAGCTATTTACATCCAGGTAATCAGAAAGGATGTAGTGGGTACAGGGCCCAGAGATCTGATAACTCTGATAAGTTCATTAGTGTCTAGTAAGAAGGACTGGGTAGATTTGACCAATGGTGTGAGGATTTTTTCCAACACTATCGCCAATGGTGATAGGATGGAGTCAGTCAATGACACTATGGGCCGTCCTGGTGGTTTAAACAGTCTTTCGTGTATCTTGGGTTAGATGTTAAATATTGTGATAGGATCTATTTTGGTAAGGAAATCCATCATTTTACTGTCAATTGTACCTGCCTGTAAATGAAAATCTAGAACCGGCTTAATTTTTTGGGCTATCCGATTAAGGGGATTATATGGTACCTTTTTATAGACCGAGGTATCACCGAGCTGTCTGACACCTCCTCTAGATAATCAGTTTTATCCATAATTGCAGTAGCGCCACCCTTATCTGCTGGTCTTATTATCAGAGTTTTATTAGAAGATAGCTGATCTAGAGATAATCTCTCAGACTGCGTGAGATTAGTTTGATAGTGAAACTTCCCCCGATTCACATCTCGATTAAACAAATTAATGTCCCTTTCCACTAGGGAAACAAATGTTTCCACTGGAGGACTGTCCCTTGGTGGCATGAAGGAACTGGAGGTCCGTAGTCCCAATCCCTGGAGTTGAATCAGAGGGCTGATGCCCTGGCGTGATGAATCCAATACTGGATAGGACTGATCTGCAAAGTGAACCCGTAATCTGAGGTTGCGATAGAACCTCTGTAGGTCCATGCTGAGTTCAAAAGAGTTAAATTTGTACATGGGGCAGGACGACAGGCCCTTTTGTAGCATGGATAATTGATACTTGTCCAGATTCTTGGAGGAGATATTAATTACCAATGGGAGGTGGTTGACATCTGGTTTCTTGAGTCCCCGGCGGCACTGGCCCCCCGCCTTGTCTTCCTTTTTGTCGACCCCGGCTGTTCCCTAAAAAAGTATTGGAAGTGGGAGTACTGGAAGTGCCGGGCCTGCTGTCGGTTGAACCAGAAGAGCTTAGAGAGCTGCGTCACCTGGTGAAATGCCGAGTATCCCGCCATTCCTACATGCGGTTCTGTAAGTCTACGTTCACATTCGCATCTTTGGACGCAGTGTCGTCACCGCAACGCATGACGGATGTGAAACGCACGTAAAAACGCATTGTTTTGTGACGCATGCGTCCATTTTTGGCTTGATTTTGGACGCAAAAAAATGCAACTTGCTGCGTCCTCTGCGCCCTGACGCTTGCGCCAAAAATGACGCATGCGTCACAAAACGCAAGACAACGCATGTCCATACGCCCCCATGTTAAATATAGGGGCGCATGACGCATGCGTCGCTATGCGTCGCCGAACCTGCGCCCGACGCAACGCAAATGTGAACGTAGCCTAAGTAATCCTCCGTATCCCTCAGGAATTTGGATCTTTTTCTCTTTTCTAGCTCCAACCTGTGTGTATGTAATAACTCTTGGTTTTTTGTTTTGAGTTCTTGAAACTCCTCCTGGGACATTGTACTTGTTAATTGATTCTCGATGGCACTTATTTGGGTATTTACAGTATCCAGGTTCTTTTGCAGATAGGACAAGGTTAGCGTCATTAAATCTGCTGAACATTTGTTGAGGATGTGTTCAAATTTTGTGCAATACTCCTTGTGTTCCCTAAAAAAAAGTAGGTTGCAGAGGAACCCGTAAACCGCTGGGGATCCGTTGAACCTGGAGATATTCAGCTAATGTAATAATGTGAAGTTCTAAACTGACTGCCTTTCTGGACTCACGTTCCAAGTCACGGTTCTTGATCTCCTGGGTAGGAATTTGAAGAAAGTCGCTTGGTGCAGTGACTTTGGAAAGTATCTCGGCCGCTTCCGTTGCGTAAGAGATTTTGTTTTTTCTTATTGTGCTTCTCTCTGATGCTCTCTTTAAATCCTTGTGTGATTTTGTATATATTTCAGTTGTGACAAAGATTATTCTGATGAAGGACTTGTGATCAGACCAAAAACGTTTAAAAATCTTCAAACTGGATGTACAAATAAACGATATGTTCAACTTGGTTCTGCAAAAAAACTTCAAGTGCCAAGTATTTTGTGATTGCTATTTGACGGGTTGGAAACCCGACTTGTGCAATACCAACAAGTACCTTGAGTGCCGTGTGTACCTTCTTCATAAAAAAAATATAAACATCGCTGTAATCGTACTGACCTGAAAAATAAAACTGCTTTCTCAATTTTACCAAACGCGAAACGGTATAAACGCCTCCCCCAATAGAAATTCATGAATAGCTGGTTTTTGGTCATTCTGCCTCACAAAAATCGAAATAAAAAGCGATCAAAAAATGTCACATGCCCGAAAATGGTTCCAATAAAAACGTCAACTCGTTCCGCAAAAAACAACACGACCTCACATGACTCTGTGGACCAAAATATGGAAAAATTATAGCTCTCAAAATGTGGAGACGCAAAAACATTTTTTTGCATTAAAAAGCGTCTTTTAATGTGTGACAGCTGCCAGTCATAAAAATCTGCTAAAAAACCTGCTATAAAAGTAAATCAAACCCCCTTCATCACCCCCTTAGTTAGGGAAAAATAATAAAATTAAAAAAATGCATTTATTTCCATTTTCCTATTAGGGTTAGTGTTGGGGCTAAAGTTAGGGTTAGGGTTGGGGCTAGGGTTCGAGCTAAAGTTAGGGTTAGGGTTGGGGCTAGGGTTAGGGCTATGGTTAGGGTTGGGGCTACAGTTAGGGTTGGGGTTGGGGCTATAGTTAGGGTTAGGGTTGGGGCTAAAGTTATGGTTAGGGTTTGGATTACATTTACGGTTGGGATTAGGGTTAGGGGTGTGTTTGGATTAAAGTTTCAGTTAGAATTGGGGGTTTCCACTGTTTAGGCACATCAGGGGCTCTCCAAACGCAACATGGCGTCCGATCTCAATTCCAGCCAATTCTGCGTTGAAAAACTCAGGACAAATTGGACAACAACTTTTGGGTTCCAATTTCTCCTGTTACCCTTGGGAAAATACAAAACTGGGGGCGAAAATATAATTTTTGTGGAAAAAAAAACAATTTTTATTTTCACGGCTCTGCGTAATAAACTTCTATGAAGCACTTGGTTCGTCAAAGAGCTCACCACACATCTAGATAAGTTCCTTAGGGGGTCTACTTTCCAAAATGGAGTCATTTGTGAGGGGTTTCCACTAGTTAGGCACATCAGGGGCTCTCCAAACGCGACATGGCGTCCTATCTCAATTCCAGTAAATTTTCCATTGAAGAGTCAAATGGCGCTCCTTCCCTTCTGAGCTCTGCTGTGCGCCCAAACAGTGGTTTACCCCCACCTATGGGGTATTAGCGCACTGCAGACAAATTGCACAACAACTTTTGGGGTCCAATTTCTTCTGTTACCCCTGGGAAAATAAAAAATTGGGGGCGAAAATATCATTTTTGTGAAATAATATGATTTTGTCACGGTCAGCTGCGGCCGCCAATGCGGCCCAGCCCATAGACGCCCCCAAGCCGACCAACCTCAGAAGGCGTGGGGCGCGCATCCCCCGGGGACGCAATACGGACCCTTTAAACTACAGGGGGGACCCGGCCTACCCGAACTAGGGGAGGGCAGAGACCGGGGTTCTGTGGCAGCTGAGCATGTGGACAAGGAAAGAGACATGTAGGACTTGATTACACCGCACAACTTCAGGTATAGAGAAAATAAAGTTCACTAAAGTAAAGTCACACAGTACATAAACAAAACATGATGATGTCAGGCTCCCGATTCCACACCTCAGAAGGGTACCACCCAGTGGACCCCAAGGCACCAACGGATCACCGAGGCACACATAGGCAGGACATCAGGAAACAATCAGGACATCAGAATACATGAGGACATCAGTGCGCAGGCAAGACATCAGGATACAGACAGGACATCTCTACTTAGGAAAGACCTCAGGACATCAGGACACATGCAGGGCATCAGGACCCAGGAATACTGGACAGACATCTGGGACACTGGCGTGGCAGCCCAGGTCATCAGCTGGGACACTGGTGTGACAGCCCAGGTAATCAGGTTAAATCAAAACATCAGGGATACCGGATAGACATCTGGGACACTGACATGGCAGCCCAGGTCATCAGCTGGGACACTGGCGTGGCAGCCCAGGGCATCAGTTACATCTGGATATCAAACACAGGGAGGACATCAGGACATCAGGGAACAGACAGGATATCAGGACATCAGGGTCCATGAGGTCATCAAGACACAGGCAGGACATCAGGGTACAGACAGGACATCAGGACATCTGGACCCAGGGTCACTGGCAGACATCAGACAGGAGTCGTTCAGTTCCGGACATCCGACACGACCTACAGGCACCACCAGAGTCATCAGGCTCCAAGCTCCAGACAGAGGTCATCAGGTTCCAGACTGCGGTCGTCAGGCTCCGGGCATCAGACCTAGGAAGGAACTCAAGCGTGATGGTGCAAACACTGCTGTATTGGACATGAGCCAGACGGGGTTAACACCGCATGGTAGTCAGAGCACAGAGTAGTAGATGCTCAGCAGAAACACCGGTTTCAAGAGACTCAAAGTCACAGGGAGTAAGGCTCCAGATGCAGAGGGATTCCAGAAACATAATCACAACAGACACAGTTCAGACAGGTTCAGGTACAGGACAGGTACAGGATCAAGGATTCGGGCCTGGATATACCGCCTCCAGGACAGGCGCCAGAACAGGACAAAACAGGAATCAAGGCAAGGACTTTGGTACCAAAACATACACAGGAGAGGTGCAGAAACACAAATACACATAGCAAAGTTCAGGAGCTTTGTGAGCAGCTCAGGCCCTGCCCATAGGGCAGGGGAACTTTATTTATGAGCTGCCCCTCAGCAATTGGCTGGGGACAGCATTTGAAGTACACACCCTAACCTTGATAAAAGCAGGGAAGGTGTGGCCGCGCACACCCTAAGCACAAACAGAAACCATTACAGCACCATCAGTCCAGGATCTGAGGCTCAGGGCACCTGACTGAAAATGCATGCACTGAGCCAAGTGGAAAGTCATGCACCAGCTGCAAATGACCTCACAACCCACGGACAGCTTCACAGCAGCAACCTGGGACTGCACATGAGGAAGGTATGGAGCAGGGTTAATACCTAAAAACCCATGTATGACTGCGCAGTATAGCAGGGAACTGAGAAGGCTCCATTCAGGTAACAGCCAACAGTATCCCAGCTCAAATTAGGGGGAAAAGAGTAAAGGGTTAAAGCAAACATATGCATTGTCATGCCGAAAACCAGAAACAGACAGAAAGGCATGACAGATTTTTTATTTTTACGGCTTTGCATTATAAACTTCTGTGAAGCATTTGGTTGGTCAAAGTGCTCACCACACATCTAGATAAGTTCCTTAGGGGGTCTACTTTCCAAAATGGTGTCACTTGTGGGGGGTTTCAATGTTTAGGCACATCAGGGGCTCTCCAAACACGACATGGCGTCCTATCTCAATTCCAGTCAATTTTGCATTGAAAAGTTAAATGGCGTTCCTTCCCTTCCGAGCTCTGCTGTGCGCCCAAACAGTGGTTTACCCCCACATATGGGGTATCAGCGTACTCAGGACAAATTGCACAACTTTTGGGATTCCAATTTATTCTCTTACCCTTGGGAAAATAAAAATTGGGGGCAAAAATATAATTTTTGTGAAAAAATATGATTTTTTATTTTTACGGCTCTGCATTATAAACTTCTGTGAAGCACTTGGTGGGTCAAAGTGCTCACCACACATGTAGATAAGTTCCTTAGGGGGTGCGCCCAAACAGTGGTTTACCCCCACATATGGGGTATCAGCGTACTCAGGACAAATTGCCCAACAACTTTTGGGGTCCAATTTCTCATGTTACCCTTGGTAAAATAAAACAAATTGGAGCTGAAGTAAATTTTTTGTGAAAAAAAATTAAATGTTCATTTTTTTAAAACATTCCAAAAATTCCTGTGAAACATCTGAAGGGTTAATAATTTTCTTGAATGAGGTTTTGAGCACCATGAGGGGTGCAGTTTTTAGAATGATGTCACAATTGGGTATTTTCTATCATATAGACCCCTCAAAGTGACTTCAAATGTGATGTGGTCCCTAAAAAAAATGGTGTTGTAAAAATGAGAAATTGCTGGTCAACTTTTAACCCTTATAATTGTAACTCCCTAACAAAAAAAATGTTGGTTCCAAAATTGTGCTGATGTAAAGTAGACATGTGGGAAATGTTACTTCTTTAGTATTTTGTGTGACATATCTCTGTGATTTAAGGGCATAAAAATTCAAAGTTGGAGAATTGCAAAATTTTCTCAAATTTTCCATTTTTTTCGCAAATAAACGCAGGTAATATCAAAGAAATTTTACCACTTTCATGAAGTACAATATGTCACAAGAAAACATTGTCAGAATCATCAGGATCCGTTGAAGCGTTCCAGATTATAACCTCATAAAGGGACAGTGGTCAGAATTGTAAAAATTGGCCGGGTCATTAACGTGCAAACCACCCTTGGGGGTAAAGGGGTTAAAGTCCACGCCAACTCTTTGAAATGATATCTCAGAGTTTGCTATAGTGGGCTAATAATATAACTATATTTGCGACTTATGTTTTAACCCCTTTCTGACGTCGGATGGGATAGTACGTCCGACTTCAGAAGCCCCGCTTTGAGGTGGGTTCCGACGGTGAGCCCACATCAAAGCCGCGACATGTCAGCTGTTTTCAACAGGAATCGCGATCCACACATGCCTATTAACTAGTTAAATGCCGCTGTCAAACTCTGACAGCAGCATTTAACGCACGCTTCCGGCCATCGGGCCGGAAATATGCGCACCGCTGACCCCCATGATCGGGGGTCAGCGGTGCGTCAGCATGATAACCAAAGGTCTCCTTGAGACCTCTATGTTTGTTGATGCTGGATTACTATGAGCGCCACCCTGTGGTCGCCGCTCATAGCAATGCAGTAATTCCACCACATAGAGGCGATCTGAGCATCGCCTCTATGTAGCAGAGCCGATCAAGTTATGGCAGCTTCTAGCCTCCCATGGAGGCTATGGAAGCATGCCAAAAGTTAAAAAAGTGATTAAAAATATGAAAAAAAAAGTTTAAATCACCCCCCTTTCACCCCACTCAAAATAAAACAATAAAAATAAAATCAAACACACACAGAGGGAACCCGGCTTCCTGGATAGCGCCAGCCAATCAACTGATCGGCACCGCAGCTGCATGTGTCGCGGCTGTGTCACAGTCATGACACATGCATGCATGTACATGAATGTTTGTTTGGCTCGCTATGCCTGTGTCGTTACTGTGGCACAGTAGCCACAGATGCAGCTGGAGCGCCGATCAGCTGATCGGCCGGCGCAATCCAGGAAGCCGGGTTCCCTGTGCAGCTTGCCGAATAAGAGGGAACCCAAGCAAATTTGCTCACCTCTACTCAGCAGTCGTCCATCTCATGTAAATAAAGTAATTATGGGCATGAGGTTTTTTTTTTTACATTTATCATCACTGTGACAAACCACTACAAATGAGTGTGGTTTTATGTGACATATTAGTAAAAATAAAATATTATTTTGCTGAACAGCAGTGTCTTATCCTCATTATTGTAGATCATAACCTCATAAGCAATTAAATATCATTCTGTTAAAGATAAAAAAGAAAAACCTCTTACCTAAAATCTTAATCAAATGAGTGAGTCTAATGATATCTGGCAACCAGATCCCCCCTTGGTACATAGAAAGGTATCTATCTTTTTACTACACTAGAAAAAATGTGACCAAGCGGCAGCATCACAAATCTGGAGTCTCATATGCGGAATAATTTTCATAAATCAGAAGTGAAACATGAAAATGTCAACTTAATCAAGCATTTAAATTTTATTAATCAGGCCTAATTTTTATGAGTGCAAATAATCGCTGAAGCTGGACAAATTTGTTCTAGACTGCATAAGAAACATAATTTTAATATTTAATGGGCTGATGAATTTAAATGGAGAATTATCTTTATGAAACATGGTCCTTATAATTCGCCATTAAATGAGAAATGAAAAAATCAACATAAATCTTACGTAAAGGTTGCTTAACTAAGTGTTGGCACCATAAATATTACAAGTGTATTAGCCACTAATTTAGCCATCAGACTGCAGACTACATAAAGGGAAAAAGGAGGATATGTATTTTAATTTTTATCGTATTACATGTAGACTTGTCAGAACACTTATGCACACAACTATTGCAAAAACTTATCCTGCATTCTAGATATTAACAATGGGGAAACCTGAACAACTTGTATGCAGAGTAAAGCAGGGGTGGTGCTCGTAACCCATTAACTCAATGATGTCATTTATCAGTATTCCTTAGGTTCCAATCGCAGTATCATCATGGCTTCCATAACAACTATGATAGATCACAATAACTCATGATGGACCCCATTGACTGATAATCAGGGTTGTTTTTTAATGGAAAAAAATCTGATGGAACTACAGTCATGGACAAATTGTTGGCACCTTGAATTTTTCCTCAAAATGAAGTATTTCTCCCAGTAAATTATTGCAAATACACATTTTGTTATACATATTTTTTTTTTCCATTGTGTGTATTGGAACAACACAAAAAAAACCAGAGGAATAAAATTAGATATAATGTCACATTAAACCCCTAAATTTGCCAGACAAAATCGTTGGCACCTTTTAAAAAATGTGGTAATCAACTTTGTATCAAGCATGTGATGCTCGTTCTGACTCACTTGCGGCAAGTAACAAGTGTGGGCGATATGAAAATCACACCTGAAACCAGATAAAAAGGGGAGAAGTTGAATTAATCTTTGCTGTGTGTGTATGTGTGTGTGTGTGTGTCTGTGTGTGTGTGTGTGTGTGTGTGTGTGCCACACTAGGCATGGAGAGCAGAAAGAGAATAGAACTGTATATTGGCTTGAGAACCAAAATTGTTGAAAAATATCAACAATCTCAAGGTTACAAGTCCATCTCCAGAAATCTTGATGTTCCTTTGTTCATACTGCACAACATATGGTAATCAAGAAGTTTATAACCCATGGCACTGTAGCTAATCTCCCTGGATGTGGAAGGCAGAGAAAAATTGATAAAAGCACAGTTCTTATTTGACCATAGCTATAATGTCTTGCTGTCACCAATATTGCTTGTAGAGGTGAACGGGGGCTCACTATTGACAGCTTATCACCATTGTAGCCATTAATCTGTGGTTGGGTTTACATGAGTATCGTTTTGGCCAAGTCAAGAGAAGCATTGAGGAATTTGAAAGTTGAGTATGAAATTGGAACTCAACTTTTTAATTTTTCTGAATACAAATCTGTACGAGGGCTTGTTTTTTTTACATATCGAGCTATGTTTTTTTATACAATTTTTCTTTCAATTTTATAAAGCAGGATGAAGAAAACCAGCAATTCTGACATAGTTTTATTTTTTTTTACGTCACTCACCATATAATAATATATAAATAATAATTTAGTTTTATAGCACAAGTCATTATAAATGCAATAATACTAAATATGTGATGCTTTTGTGGGGGATTTGCTTTTTTCACAAGCAAGCAATTTTTTTCTTGTTAAAACTGGGTTTGTATTTTTATTTATGTATATTTTGTTTTACACTTAAAAAAACATTTTTTTTTACAATACCTACTAATTCCACAAGGGGACTTGAATGTGTGATCGCATTGATAATACACTCTGCTACTTATGCTGTGCCATACATTATCTAGTCTGTCAGTGTTTGATAGGTAGCCTGTTAGACCCCACCACTGGGGAAATCTCACAGGTTGAGGTATAGGGCAGACATGGAGGCAATTCTTAGGCCTTTGTGTTGGCGTAGGAACAGTCAGTCAGTGATCGTGTTGTAGGGGGGAGTGATGGGCTGACAGAGGGAGTGATCTTCTTCTGTCATGTCTCCCTACATGCTGCTATGTCTGATCCTAGCACATGCACCAGGAGACTAGATTTATATAACTGCTGTCTCGTTCTACAGATGGCATGGGCACAACTCTTGTGCCCATGCCATCTCTGGTACACAACTATTGGTGTATGCCAAATTGTGGTAAACTACTTACGTTATGGCAGTACAGTTACGTCCATTTATGTTTCCACCAGTTCAGGGTTAATTGTAAATTATATCTTTGGGATATAATAATGATCAGATCAGTATTTTTTTTTTTACTTATATAGAGCCAACATACCCTGTAGCACTTTACAATACAGAGGGTGTAGTCCAAACAATATCTGACATTACAGAGTACCATGCAGTATAATTCAACAAATCACACAAGACGAGTGATCGCCCTGCTCTCAAGAGCTGAAAATCTATAAGGCAGTAGGGATGACACTAAAGGTAAAAAGTTCTTGTACTGTATAGTCCTGCCATCTATTAAAATAAATAAGGCAATTTATGTACTCAGCGCATAGGGTGTCAGGGAAACAGAAAAAAGTGACCAGATTTTGAGGAAAAATGTAGAAAGACAGAACTTATGACAGATAATATATGTGAGGTGATGTGATAGTCCTGCCTAAACAGATGTCTTCTTTTGGAATCCTAAAAACTGTGGACACTGGTAATTAACCTGATTGTCTGGGGTAGCGCATTCCAGAGAACTGGCGCAGCACAAGAAAAATCTTGTAGACCAGAATGGGAGGATCGGATTATGGAGGATGTTAGTATGTGGATATGATGGAACTTTCTAATATGAGCAAGCTTCTAAGCACAGTCATTGAGCTCTCTGTAAATGCCAAAAAAAACTCATTTAATTTGTGCTTTAATATGAATTTGCTTTTTTTAACTTAACAATCTTCTTACATACGTGCCTGTACACGGTCAAGGGATGTATTACTGCATATCTAAGTAAAATTGCATTTTAGGAGACTTTGATATTGACCACACCGTTTTACCAGGTAACTAGAATATCATATTTTCTGAGAGAAGAGGACAAACCCATGACCCTGCATGTACTGATGATGTGTTACTGCAGATTACACATGTAAATGAACATGATCTGTGCGGCGTAATACAGACTCCTATTTGGTATAGATTGGTAAGCCATGACAGTATTTCCATTTCTCGGTCTGACATAAGGGATTATATGTGAGACTGTACAGAACACTTATTATCCTACAACACATTAGCGAGCGGCATAGCTTACATTAAACTGTAAAAAAGAGAAAGCCCCTTAACAAGCCAACTGTATAACAGTGATCTGCCACCTGGGACCTAATTTCATTTCTGCCATTAAGTGCTCGTCATCAGCCATCCAGAAAGCTTAATAAGGACGTCCATTATCAAAAGATCTGCCACTTTTCTCATTGGACACATGTCCCTGTGGAAATGCCACTCCAGAGTCTAGTCAAGCCTCTTCAATTCTTTCGCAACAGAATGAGTTAGCAATGACCCCACTGCCGACGTGGCTACAATTAAACAATAACAAAGCCACATCCAGAGAATGAGATGCAGAGGGGGGTGGGTTCTGTGACAAGCGACAATACCTAAAATGGCATCCAATATCTTTGTCTAATCAGCCTGATGACCTTCTTTCCGTTTACGTTGAGGACAATTGGCACCTCTAGAAATTAAACTTGTGCTACACATTACTCATGCTCTGTGGCAGAGACGCGCGGCCTGGGGGTGGGGACATTGCCCCCTTATAGATGGCATTTCAGAGCATTGTAATACTTTGTAATCGGAATCAAAAAGTATAATAAAAAACTGTTCATCTCTGGTATTTATCACATCTGGATGGATGTTGCATTGGATTAACCCATCACTTCCACAACTCTTCTTGTTTCACCACTGGTATCAATTTTGGCTTGCATCAAGAGATTCAGTTTCATTTTTTTCTGTTTTATAACGGGTGACACCAAGTTTTTTTTTTTAGATGTAGGTACAGTATCATGTGTTGTCTGTGTTTTTCTAAAGATACACAGTCAAATTTAATGCATTGTTTTACACTAGGGCACCATAACGATGCAGAATAAAACCGTTAGGCCTCATTCAGGTTCTAAACGTATGGTTCATACAACACACACCTATGGGCCATTCACATTGTTTTACCATGGACCGTGTGTCTGAGCAAAAATCATGAAGACGTGTTTGTTTTTTTTCCCAGAATCACAGATAAAAAGTGCCAATACAAGTCTATGGGTCCGTGAAAATCACTTAGAGCACATCAATGTGCCAGCTGTGTGCTGCCCGTGATTAACACTGCAGAGGATAGAAGCTGTGTAATCTGATTATTAATTTACCCATACGGGAAAATCAGTGATGACACACTGATCCAAAATGCTGATCATCACATCACTAGCATATTTTTGTGCACGTGAAAACACTGATGTCTGAATGAGGCCTTAATCTATACTGCATTTGTTCATATCTGGTAATAAATGGATTTGGCTTATAGAGTGATAGCCACATTATACAATCTCCAAAGCATCTAGAAAAAAAAATTAAATATATCCTTTTTTGTGCATACAGCTCCTATGCAAACCTCTTGTGTCTCCATGGTAACAGACTATAAGCAAAACCTGTGTAGTCTGATCCTTCAGTTATATAGTATCCATAAAATGGGATAAAGAGCTCACTACATTTGTGCGTAGGAGAAACAGCTGAGATAATTCTGTTGATCGAAATGCCGAAATTTCCTCTCTCAACTCGTAGTATCCCTCTCCATCTGTCCCTATTTTTTGGTGCCATACCAAAAATATGTAGAGAACAGACGGAAAAGATTGTGAGTGCAAGATCAGACTACACAGGGTTTGTTTGACATCTATAGCCATGGAGAAATATAGGTCTGCATAAGAGCTGTGTACACAAAATTGTAAGAAATATTTAAGCAACACTGTTTGCATGGTTGCTTCTTGTTAAATATTGTTGGATTTTGGAATAGAAGTTTTTTGAGTGATACATTTATAATAAATTAACTTCAATTTCATTATAACTATTTGATATGAGTTATGCACACATGCAAGTAAAGGGAATTTCTCCTCCCTGGACGCTTTCAAGCTATAACTATGGGCATACAGGTAATAGAATGGTTAAACCAGTCTTACCTGTCTGCCTCATAGCTGCCGTGTAGTTGTGGAGAAATAGAGTTTTAATGTTTTATGTTAATGATTTCTTCCAGGCACTGCACTGGAACCGCACTAACTTCATTACATTAATACCCTTCCTTCCCATGCACATCAGACTACCCTGTGACGTGCATTTGTGGCGCAGTAATCCCGCGCCTGTGCCCTGCACTTGCGCGGCTATGGGTGCCTTATCTGCCCTTCTATGGGCCGTGTCTTCATCCTGCTTTTGCGCAACGAGTCACTGCGCAGTAGCAAAGACTCACCGGCGCCTGTGCAGAACAGGATCATGATCTGATATAATCACCTCTCTCAGCAATGTATTACCTATACACACAAAAGCACACACCATGCACTAATTGCAGGCAGTACTGTATAGTAGATTATCCTTGCAGTAATAGATGTCATAGTTATTACATGCAAAACCAATACACCATCCCCCACAAAGGCTATAGCACACAGTATGTAATATATCACCTACAATATACAGTGATGCTGAAATCGGGATTGTGCATCCATAATAAAAGGAGGCTGTAACTAAATATACAATATAATGGAAGTGATCCGAACACATCACTCAACTGAAAGTGCCCTAACTAAAGTGATCAATGACCTACTAACCACCAAGAGCAAGCGACACTACTCTGTCCTCCTCCTCCTTGACCTGTCTTCTGCCTTCGACACTGTGGACCACTCACTCCTGTTACAGATTCTCTCATCTCTTGGCATCACAGACTCTCGCCTCCTGTCTGTTGGTGTTCCCCAAGGCTCAGTTCTAGGACCCCTGCTCTTCTCCATCTACACCTTCGGCCTGGGACAGCTCATAGAATCCCACGGTTTACAATATCATCTCTACGCTCATGACACGCAGATCTACCTATCTGGACCCGACCTCACTTCCTTACTGACCAAAATCCCACAATGTCTGTCTGCTATTTCATCCTTTTTTTCTGCTCATTTTCTAAAACTGAACATGGACAAAACAGAATTCATCATCTTTCCCCCACCTCACAATACTCCTCCACCTGACCTATCCATCAATGTCAATGGCTGCTCACTTTCCTCGGTCCCGCACGCTCAGTGCCTCGGGGTGATCCTTGACTCTACCCTCTCTTTCAAGCCACATATCCAAGCCCTTGCCTCCTCTTGCCGATTCCAACTCAAAAACATTTCCCGGATCCGTGCATTCCTTGACCATGAAACCACAAAAACACTAGTACATGCCCTTATCATCTCCCGCCTCGACTACTGCAACTTCCTACTCTCTGGCCTCCCCTCTAGCACTCTGGCACCACTCCAATCCATCCTAAACTCTGCTGCCCGACTAATCCACCTGTCTCCCCGTTACTCCCCAGCCTCTCCTTTCTGCCAGGCCCTTCACTGGCTTCCTATTGCCCAGAGGCTACAGTTCAAAACACTAACAATGACATACAAAGCCATCCGCAACCTGTCACCTCCATACATCTGTGACTTGGTCTCCCGTTACCTACCTACACGCAACCTTTGATCATCTCATGATATCCTTCTCTACTCTTTTCTCATCTCTTCCTCCCACAACCTCATCCAAGACTTCTCCCGTGCTTCTCTAATACTCTGGAACTCTCTACCCCAACACATCAGGCTCTCACCTACCACGGAAACCTTCAAAAGGAACCTGAAGACCCACCTCTTTCGACAAGCCTACAACCTGCAGTGATCCCCAGTCTACTGAACCGCCACATGACCAGCTCTACCCTCACCTAGTGTTTCCTCACCATCCCCTGTAGATTGTGAGCCCTCGCTGGCAGGGTCCTCTCTCCTCCTGTACTTGTGTGTGCCTTGTTTTACTCATGTTTATTGTACTTGTCTATATTTGCCCCGTTCACATGTAAAGCACCATGGAATAAAAGGCGCTATAAAAATGAATAATAATAATAATAATAATAATAATAATAAAGTGATCATGAAGTTCAGTCTCTCACAGTATTAACTACAATAATAAAAAAAAATTGACAAATACACCTATTTTACTAATTGCACAGTTTATGCAATTCTGACCATGAGAAATTGGCCCATTTTTTGCACCTATTTAGATGCGTTTCAGGTTTCTGTACTTACATTTTATAGTTTTTATGGATTATACATTAATAAAATTTGTCAGATTTTAGGTGTGCGCATCGATATTGTATTTCTTTTTCTTTTCTGTGTTGTTTACGATACATGATGGAGCACCCTATGGTCATATATTGGCTGTACGCCCATTTTGTAATTGATATTCAGTAGGGCTGTTTTTTTTGTCACAGACTAAATGTTCCCATGAGAAAAAATTCAGCATGCACTATTCATTCTCATCTATTCAAATCTATGGGTGTGCAAAGAAAATTGGATACCAATAAAGGTCAATATACATTTTTATTTTTTTTGTATTGGAACAACACAAAAAAACAGAGGGAAAAAAGGCAAATTGGACATAGTTTAACACAAAACCCCAACAATGAGCCAAATTGTTGGCACCTTTCAAAAATTTTGGTTAAAAAAAACTTTGAAACTTTGTTTCAAGCATATGATGCTTGTTCAAATTCACCTGTGGTAAGTAACAGGTGTGGGCAATATGAAAATCACACCTGAAACCAGATAAAAAGGGTAGAAGTTGACTCAATCTTTGCATTGTGTGTCTGTGTGTGCCACACTAAGTATGGAAAACAAAAATAGGAGAAAAGAACTGTCTGAGGACTTGAGAACCAAAATTGTTGAAAAACATCAACATTCTCAAGGTTTCAAGTTCTCAAGGTTAAAAGTCCAACTCCAGAGATCTTGATGTTCCTTTGTCCACGGAGTACAACAATACAACAATATCAACCCATGAAACTGTAGCTAATCTTCCTGAACATGGACGGCAGAGAAAAATTGATGAAAGGTTGCATAGTCCAGATGGTGGATAAGCAGCCATAATCAAGTTTCAAAGAAATTCAAGCTGTCCTGCAGGTTCAGAGTGCATTAGTAACAACGTAAATTATCTGTCAACATTTGAATGGAATGAAACACTATGGCAGTAGACCCAGGAGGACCCCACTGCTGACAAAGAGACATAAAAAAGCTAAACTGCAGTTTGCCAGAATGTATGGGAGTGTTATGAACAGGTGATTCAGAACCACAATGGACCTAGTGGTTAAGAGCACACAAAGTGACCTGATAGTTACTAACATAGGACGAGCTCTGAGACGTGGGAACTCTGCTGACCGCAATCCCTAATCCTATCATACCACACTAGAGGTAGCCGTGGATTGCGCCTAACGCTCCCTATGCAACTCGGCACAGCCTGAGAAACTAACTAGCCCTGAAGATAGAAAAATAAGCCTACCTTGCCTCAGAGAAATTCCCCAAAGGAAAAGGCAGCCCCCCACATATAATGACTGTGAGTTAAGATGAAAATACAAACACAGAGATGACATAGATTTTAGCAAAGTGAGGCCCGACTTACTGAATAGACCGAGGATAGGAAAGATAGCTTTGCGGTCACCACAAAAACCTACAAACAACCACGCAGAGGGGCAAAAAGACCCTCCGCACCGACTAACGGTACGGAGGTGCTCCCTCTGCGTCTCAGAGCTTCCAGCAAGCAAGAAAAACCAATATAGCAAGCTGGACAGAAAATATAGCAAACAAAAGTAACACAAGCAGAACTTAGCTTATGCAGGGCAGACAGGCCACAAGAACGATCCAGGACAGAGACAGACCAATACTGGAACATTGACTGGAGGCCAGGAACAAAGAACTAGGTGGAGTTAAATAGAGCAGCACCTAACGACTTAACCTCGTCACCTGAGGAAGGAAACTCAGAAGCCACAGCCCCACTCACATCCACCAGCGGAAGCTCATAGACAGAACCAGCCGAAGTACCATTCATGACCACAGGAGGGAGCTTGACCACAGAATTCACAACAGTACCCCCCCTTGAGGAGGGGTCACCGAACCCTCACCAGAGCCCCCAGGCCGACCAGGATGAGCCAAATGAAAGGCACGAACCAGATCGGCAGCATGAACATCAGAGGCAAAGACCCAGGAATTATCTTCCTGACCATAACCCTTCCACTTAACCAGGTACTGAAGTTTCCGTCTCGAAATACGAGAATCCAAAATCTTCTCCACTATATACTCCAACTCCCCCTCAACCAAAACCGGGGCAGGAGGATCAACGGATGGAACCACAGGTACCACGTATCTCCGCAACAATGACCTATGGAATACGTTATGGATGGAAAAAGAAGCTGGAAGGGTCAAACGAAAAGACACAGGATTAACAACCTCAGAAATCCTGTATGGACCAATGAAACGAGGCTTAAACTTAGGAGAGGAAACTTTCATAGGAATATAACGAGATGACAACCAAACCAAATCCCCAACACAAAGTCGGGGACCCACACAGCGCCTGCGGTTAGCGAAACGTTGAGCCTTCTCCTGACACAATGTCAAATTGTCCACCACATGAGTC
The DNA here is from genome assembly GCF_032444005.1 of Ranitomeya imitator. Classification (NCBI taxonomy): domain Eukaryota; kingdom Metazoa; phylum Chordata; class Amphibia; order Anura; family Dendrobatidae; genus Ranitomeya; species Ranitomeya imitator. The sequence continues at coordinate 156,210,288 of NC_091282.1, read as the reverse complement.
CAAATCTGCTGCAACCTATCCACCACAGTATCCACACCAGGACAGTCCGAAGACTCAACCTGCCCTGAAGAGAAACGAGGATGGAAACCAGAATTGCAGAAAAACGGCGAAACCAAAGTAGCCGAGCTGGCCCGATTATTAAGGGCGAACTCAGCCAAAGGCAAAAAGGACACCCAATCATCCTGATCGGCAGAAACAAAACATCTCAGATGTTTCCAAGGTCTGATTGGTTCGTTCAGTCTGGCCATTTGTCTGAGGATGGAAAGCCGAGGAAAAAGACAAATCAATGCCCATCCTAGCACAAAAGGCTCGCCAAAACCTCGAAACAAACTGGGAACCTCTGTCAGAAACGATGTTCTCCGGAATGCCATGTAAACGAACCACATGCTGGAAGAACAATGGCACCAAATCAGAGGAGGAAGGCAATTTAGACAAGGGTACCAAATGGACCATCTTCGAGAAGCGATCACAAACAACCCAAATGACCGACATTTTTTGAGAGACGGGGAGATCCGAAATAAAATCCATAGAGATATGTGTCCAGGGCCTCTTCGGGACTGGCAAGGGCAAAAGCAACCCACTGGCACGAGAACAGCAGGGCTTAGCCCGAGCACAAATCCCACAGGACTGCACAAACGAACGCACATCCCGCGACAGAGACGGCCACCAAAAGGATCTAGCCACCAAATCTCTGGTACCAAAGATTCCAGGATGACCAGCCAACACCGAACAATGAACCTCAGAGATAACTCTACTCGTCCATTTATCAGGGACAAACAGTTTCTCCGCTGGGCAACGGTCAGGTCTATTAGCCTGAAATTTTTGCAGCACCCACCGCAAATCAGGGGAGATGGCAGACAAAATTACTCCCTCTTTGAGAATACCCGCCGGCTCAGACAAACCCGGAGAGTCGGGCACAAAACTCCTAGACAGGGCATCCGCCTTCACATTTTTAGAGCCCGGAAGGTACGAAACCACAAAGTCAAAACGGGAGAAAAACAGCGACCAACGAGCCTGTCTAGGATTCAACCGTTTGGCAGACTCGAGATAAGTCAAGTTCTTGTGATCAGTCAAGACCACCACGCGATGCTTAGCTCCTTCAAGCCAATGACGCCACTCCTCGAATGCCCACTTCATGGCCAGCAACTCTCGATTGCCAACATCATAATTACGCTCAGCAAGCGAAAACTTCCTGGAAAAGAAGGCGCATGGTTTCATCACCGAGCCATCAGAACTTCTTTGCGACAAAACAGCCCCTGCTCCAATCTCAGAAGCATCAACCTCGACCTGGAACGGGAGCGAAACATCTGGTTGACACAACACAGGGGCAGAAGAAAAACGACGCTTCAACTCCTGAAAAGCTTCCACAGCAGCAGAAGACCAATTGACCACATCAACACCCTTCTTGGTCAAATCAGTCAACGGTTTAGCAATACTAGAAAAATTATTGATGAAGCGACGATAAAAATTAGCAAAGCCCAGGAACTTTTGCAGACTCTTCAGAGAAGTCGGCTGAGTCCAATCATAAATGGCCTGAACTTTAACAGGGTCCATCTCGATAGTAGAAGGGGAAAAAATGAAACCCAAAAATGAAACCTTCTGAACACCAAAGAGACACTTTGACCCCTTCACAAACAAAGAATTCGCACGCAGGACCTGGAACACCATTCTGACCTGCTTCACGTGAGACTCCCAATCATCCGAGAAGACCAAAATATCATCCAAGTATACAATCAGGAATTTATCCAGGTACTCTCGGAAGATGTCATGCATGAAGGACTGAAACACTGATGGAGCATTAGAAAGCCCAAATGGCATAACCAGGTACTCAAAATGGCCCTTGGGCGTATTAAATGCTGTTTTCCATTCATCGCCCTGTTTAATGCGCACAAGATTATACGCACCACGAAGATCTATCTTGGTGAACCAACTTGCCCCCTTAATCCGAGCAAACAACTCAGACAGCAGCGGCAAGGGGTACTGAAATTTGACCGTGATTTTATTTAGAAGGCGGTAATCAATACAAGGTCTCAGCGAACCATCCTTCTTGGCCACAAAAAAGAACCCTGCTCCCAATGGCGACGACGACGGGCGAATATGACCCTTCTCCAAGGATTCCTTTACGTAACTCCGCATAGCGGCGTGCTCAGGCACAGACAAATTAAACAGTCGACCTTTAGGAAACTTACTACCAGGAATCAAATCGATAGCACAATCACAATCCCTATGCGGAGGTAGAGCACTGGACTTGGGCTCATCAAATACATCCCGGTAATCCGACAAGAACTTTGGGACCTCAGAAGGGGTGGGTGATGCAATAGACAGAAATGGAACATCACCATGTACCCCCTGACAACCCCAGCTGGACACAGACATTGATTTCCAATCCAATACTGGGTTATGGACTTGTAGCCATGGCAACCCCAACACGACCACATCATGCAGATTATGCAACACCAAAAAGCGAATATCCTCCTGATGCGCAGGAGCCATGCACATGGTCAGCTGGGTCCAGTACTGAGGCTTATTCTTGGCCAAAGGCGTAGCATCAATTCCTCTCAATGGAATAGGATACTGCAAGGGCTCCAAGAAAAACCCACAGCGCCTAGCATACTCCAAGTCCATCAAATTCAGGGCAGCGCCTGAATCCACAAATGCCATGACAGAATAGGATGACAAAGAGCAGATCAAAGTAACGGACAAAAGAAATTTCGACTGTACCGTACCAATGGTGGCAGACCCAGCGAACCGCTTAGTGCGCTTAGGACAATCGGAGATAGCATGAGTGGAATCACCACAGTAAAAACACAGCCCATTCCGTCGTCTGTGTTCTTGCCGTTCAGCTCTGGTCAAAGTCCTATTGCATTGCATAGGCTCAGGTTTATGCTCAGATAATACCGCCAAATGGTGCACAGTTTTGCGCTCACGTAAGCGTCGATCGATCTGAATGGCCAAAGACATAGACTCATTCAGACCAGCAGGCATAGGAAATCTCACCATGACATCCTTAAGGGCTTCAGAGAGACCTTTTCTGAAAATTGCTGCCAGAGCACATTCATTCCATTGAGTGAGCACAGACCACTTCCTAAATTTCTGACAATATATCTGTACCTCATCCTGACCCTGACACAGAGCCAGCAAGATTTTCTCTGCCTGATCCACTGAATTAGGTTCATCATAAAGCAACCCGAGCGCCAGAAAAAACGCATCAATATCACATAATGCAGGATCTTCTGGCGCAAGGGAAAATGCCCAGTCTTGAGGGTCGCCATGTAATAAAGAAATTATGATCTTTACTTGTTGAACTGGGTCACCAGAGGAGCGGGGTTTCAAAGCCAGAAATAGTTTACAATTATTTTTGAAATTCAGAAACTTAGCTCTATCTCCAGAAAATAACTCAGGAATAGGAATTTTTGGTTCTAACATAGGATTCTGAACCACTAAATCTTGAATGTTCTGAACACTTATAGCGAGATTATCCATCAAAGAGGACAGACCTTGAATGTTCATGTCTACACCTGTGTTCTGAACCACCCTGATGTAAAGGGGAAAAGAAAGACAAAACACAGTGCAAAGAAAAAAAAATGGTCTCAGAACTTCTCTTTTCCCTCTATTGAGAAGCATTAGTACTTTGGGCCTCCAGTACTGTTATGAACAGGTGATTCAGAACCACAATGGACCTAGTGGTTAAGAGCACACAAAGTGACCTGATAGTTACTAACATAGGACGAGCTCTGAGACGTGGGAACTCTGCTGACCGCAATCCCTAATCCTATCATACCACACTAGAGGTAGCCGTGGATTGCGCCTAACGCTCCCTATGCAACTCGGCACAGCCTGAGAAACTAACTAGCCCTGAAGATAGAAAAATAAGCCTACCTTGCCTCAGAGAAATTCCCCAAAGGAAAAGGCAGCCCCCCACATATAATGACTGTGAGTTAAGATGAAAATACAAACACAGAGATGAAATAGATTTTAGCAAAGTGAGGCCCGACTTACTGAATAGACCGAGGATAGGAAAGATAGCTTTGCGGTCACCACAAAAACCTACAAACAACCACGCAGAGGGGCAAAAAGACCCTCCGCACCGACTAACGGTACGGAGGTGCTCCCTCTGCGTCTCAGAGCTTCCAGCAAGCAAGAAAAACCAATATAGCAAGCTGGACAGAAAATATAGCAAACAAAAGTAACACAAGCAGAACTTAGCTTATGCAGGGCAAACAGGCCACAAGAACGATCCAGGAGAGAGCCAGACCAATACTGGAACATTGACTGGAGGCCAGGAACAAAGAACTAGGTGGAGTTAAATAGAGCAGCACCTAACGACTTAACCTCGTCACCTGAGGAAGGAAACTCAGAAGCCGCAGCCCCACTCACATCCACCAGCGGAAGCTCATAGACAGAACCAGCTGAAGTACCATTCATGACCACAGGAGGGAGCTTGACCACAGAATTCACAACATGGGAGTAAGCCAAAATCCTGGGAAACCATCTTTTTCACAGATGAGACCAATATAGAACTGTTTGGTAAAGCACATCCTTCTACTGTTTACTGAAAATGGAATGAAGCCTACAAAGAAAACAAAACAGTACCTACAGTCAAATATGGTGGAGGTTCAAAGATGTTTTTGGGTTGTTTTGCTGCCTTTGGCACTGGGTGCCTTCACTGTCTGCAAAGCATCGTGAAATGTGAATATTATCATAGGATTTTCAGTAGTGCCCAGTGTCAGAAAGTTGGGTTTGCATCCTAACTAATGGGTCTTCCAGCAGAACAATGGCCCCAAACATACTTCAAGGAGCCCCAGAAATGGATGGCAACAAAGCACTGGAGAGTTCTAAAGTGGCTAGCAATAAGTTCCGATCTAAATTCCTTTTAACACTTGCGGAGAGATCTTAAAATTTCTGTTGGGAGAAGGCACCCTGGAGCAGTTTGCAAAAGAAGAGTGGGACAGAATTCCAGTTGAAATATGTAAGAAGCTTGTTGATGGTTATAGGAAGCAATTGATTGCAGCAGTTATTTATACCAAAGAGTGTGCAGACAAATATTAAGATGACGGTGCCAACAATTTTATCCAGCCTATTTTTGGAGTTTTTTGAGAAATTATGTCCATTTTGCTTTTTTTTTAATCTGTTTTTTTTTGTGTTGTTCTAAATACACACAAAGGAAATAAACATGTTTATAGCAAAACATGTGTAATTGCAATAATTTATATTCTGGAACAATTTCAAGGGTGCCAGCACTTTCAACCATGACTATATAATTATATATACCGTATATACTCGAGTATAAGCCGAGATTTTCAGCCCATTTTTTTGGGCTGAAAGTCCCCCTCTCGGCTTATACTCGAGTCATATACCCGGGGGTCGGCAGGGGAGGGGGAGCGGGGGCTGTGTAGTTATACTTACCTGCTGCGGCGCGGTCCCTGCAGTCCCTGGCTTCCCCGGCGCTGCAGGTTCTTCCTGTACTGAGCGGTCACATGGCACCGCTCATTACAGAAATGAATAGGCGGCTCCACCTCCCATAGGGGAGGAGCCGCATATTCATTGCTGTAAATGATCGGTAACTGTGACCGCTCAATTACAGGAAGAAGCTGCAGCGCCGGGGAAGCAGGGACTGCAGGGACCGCGCCAGGAGCAGGTAAGTATACGGGGAGCGCAGCGCGATATTTACCTGCTCCTCGCTCCGGTGCGGCTCCGTCTCCAGCGTCTTCTAGCAGTGACGCTCAGGTTAGAGGGCGCGGTGACGTAGTCAGTGCGCGCCCTCTGCTGAGCGTCAGTGCTGGAGACGGAGCCGCACGAGGAGCAGGTAATTATTGAAAGCGCCGGCGTCCTGAGCAAGAGAGGTGAGTATGTGATTTTTTTTTTTTATTGCAGCACCAGCAACATTCTATATGGCACAGCTTTATAAGGAGCATCTATGGGGCCATAATCAACGGTGCAGAGCAATAAATATATGGGGCACAGCTTTATAAGGAGCATCTATGGGGCCATAATCAACGGTGCAGAGCAATAAATATATGGGGCACAGCTTTATAAGGAGCATCTATGGGGCCATAATCAACGGTGCAGAGCAATAGATATATGGGGCACAGCTTTCTATGGAGCATCTATGGGGCCATAATGAACGGTGCAGAGCAATAGATATATGGGGCACAGCTTTATAAGGAGCATCTATGGGGCCATAATGAACGGTGCAGAGCAATAGATATATGGGGCACAGCTTTCTATGGAGCATCTATGGGGCCATAATCAACGGTGCAGAGCAATAAATATATGGGGCACAGCTTTATAAGGAGCATCTATGGGGCCATAATCAACGGTGCAGAGCAATAGATATATGGGGCACAGCTTTCTATGGAGCATCTATGGGGCCATAATGAACGGTGCAGAGCAATAGATATATGGGGCACAGCTTTATAAGGAGCATCTATGGGGCCATAATGAACGGTGCAGAGCAATAGATATATGGGGCACAGCTTTCTATGGAGCATCTATGGGGTCATAATGAACGGTGCAGAGCAATATATATGGGGCACAGCTTTATAAGGAGCATCTATGGGGCCATAATGAACGGTGCAGAGCAATAGATATATGGGGCACAGCTTTATAAGGAGCATCTATGGGGCCATAATGAACGATGCAGAGCAATAGATATATGGGGCACAGCTTTCTATGGAGCATCTATGGGGCCATAATGAACGGTGCAGAGCATTCTATATAGCACAGTTGTATATGGAGCATCTATGGGGCCATAATGAACGGTATGGAGCATCTATTTTTATTTTTGAAATTTACCAGTAGCTGCTGCATTTCCTACCCTAGGCTTATACTCGAGTCAATAAGTTTTCCCAGTTTTTTGTGGCAAAATTAGGGGGTCGGCTTATATTCAGGTCGGCTTATACTCGAGTATATACGGTATATATATTTTATTTATGAAGATTTAAGAATAATGCAATGAATACACAGGATTTTCCGGGTAAAATATATACATTATCATTAAATTTTATTGCTCATAGAACTTAATACAACTGAACGAAATTATTAAACAGATCATTAAAATATATAAACTATTACATGAATATCTAACTGTATTTAAATAAATAATCGGATGAAAGAAGTACATCGACACTATAATATATTTGTTAACAATGTCAACCCAAAATATTTTTGTACACCACATTGACTGACTGAGTGTGTTCAGTAAACGTGAGTAAACTATGTCGCACTGTGACATAACGTGTTCAGTAAACATGACTGAACTACGTGGCACTGTGACTGACAGAACTCGTTCAGTAAATGTGAGTGAACTACATCACACCGTGACTGACAGAACTTGTTCACTAAACGTGACTGAACTACGTGGCACTGTGACTGACAGAACTTGTTCACTAAACGTGACTGAACTATGTGGCACTGTGACTGACAGAACTTGTTCACTAAACGTGACTGAACTATGTGGCAATGTGACTGACAGAACTTGTTCAGTAAATGTGAGTGAACTATGTTGCGACCAATCAGCCACACGACCAGGATACAGGTCAGTACACCAGGAGACGTGGAGGGGGCCGTAGGAGGGCAACAACCCAGCAGCAGTATCGCTACCTCAGCCTTTGTGCAAGGAGGAACAGGAGGAGCACTGCCACAGCCCTGCAAAATGACCTCCAGCAGGCCACAAATGTGCATGTGTCTGCACAAACGGTTAGAAGCCGACTCCATGAGGATGGTCTGAGTGCCCGACGTCCACAGATGGGGGCTGTGCTCACAGCCCAACACCATGCAGGACGCTTGGCATTTGCCACAGAACACCAGGATTGGCAAATTTGCCACTGGCACCCTGTGCTCTTCACAAATGAAAGCAGGTTCACACTGAGCACATGTGACAGACGTGACAGAGTCTGGAGATGCCATGGAGAGCGATCTGCTGCTTGCAACGTCCTTCAGCATGACCGGTTTGTAAGTGGGTCAGTAATGGTGTGGAGTGGCATTTCTTTGGAGGGCCACACAGCCCTCCATCTGCTCACCAGAGGTAGCCTGACTGCCATTAGACTAAGATGAGATCCTCAGACCCCTTGTGATACCATATGCTGGTGCGGTTGGCCCTGGGTTCCTCCGAATGCAGGACATTGCCAGACCTCATGTGGCTGGAGTGTGTCAGCAGTTCCTGCAAGATGAAGGCATTGAAGCTGTAATGTCCACACGGTGTAAGGAATTTAAGAGAGAGTAAGCTTTAACTGTAGTTTATTCTTCTCATTTCCTCCAGCACACAACATAACAGCAGCATAACATTTCCTCCTCAGGTCAGAACTGAAACTGAAACTCCTCTCAACTCCCGCCCTCGCTTTCTTAAAGAGACAGATCTAATTCTTATACATTACATCATCCCTTTTTTTTTTTTTTTTTTTTATATACATATATTAACAACCTAAAACAAATATTGACAATGTAACAACACGAAAATGTCCAAGAAAAACCATATGTCTGTATTGTCTTATTCCCCTTTTTTTTTAAACTATATCTCTTCAATAAGTCTCGATGGAGCCCTTCTTTCCCGTGTAGGGTAATGTCTGCGTTCATTGGGGGTGTCCAGTGCTGATGGATCAGTCACCTCTTGTTGGTCCTCTCCACCGTCGGGTATCAAATCTTCCACTGGTGGGAGTTCATTACCATTGTTCTGCGGTATGATTTTAAAATGTGAGGAATTTCGAGTGATGGAGTGTCCGTCTCGCTCAGCCGTGACCATACTGCCTTTTCTCTCAGTAACATTATATTTTGCAGGACTATATACAGCTGAGGTTTTGTTGGTTGATTTTTGACGCACAACAACCATATCACCTCTTTTGATGGCACATGGCTGTGCCCGTCGCCTTCTGTCTGCATAATGTTTCATGGCTTGCTTGTTAAAGAAATCCGTTGATCGCACTGAAGAGTCATTTGGTAAGGGATGACTGGTCACATCAGGGATCCGTGTACGAAGAGTTCTGCTGAACATTAGATGAGATGGCGCAGCATTAGTGGTGGAATGTGGCGTGTTGCGGTAATTGCGCAGGAATTTGTATAGTGACTGTTTCAGTGGGGTGTGCTCCAGGCTAGCTGCCTTGATTCGTTTCCCCATGGTGCGCATGAAACGTTCTACGATTCCATTAGCTTGCGGCCAGCAAGGTGTGATTTTTCTGTGGCCGAACCCCAAGTATTCAGAAAACTGTGCAAATACATGTCCATTGAATGGAGGTCCATTATCTGTTTTGACCACTCTTGGAATGCCATATGCAGAGAATATGTCGTCCAGTTCTGGTATGACACTATTAGCAGACGTTGAAGAGATGAATGAAATGACAGGGTATCTAGAATATTCATCAATTGTTACTAGAATGTATTGGCCATTTGGTAATGGTCCATATATGTCGACTGCCACTTCCTCCCATACAGCAGTGGGTAACGGAGACATTTGTAATGGCTCTAGAGTTGATGATGGAGTAATTAATTGACAAGTGGAGCAATGTCCAATCTTCTCTTCCACCAATTTATCCATATTTGGGAACCACACTTTTTCTCTGAGTAACTTTTTTGTGCCAACAATTCCTAGATGACCTTCGTGTGCTATCTGTATGACTAGGTTGCGCAAGGCCTTAGGTACAACCAGTTTGGTACCACGAAGGATGAGTTGATCTTCAGTGACTGATAATTCCTCACGTACATTTGAAAATAGTTTTAACTCTTTCAGATCAATCCCATCTTCAGGAAATTTTTTCTTTTGAATTTCATGCCACCTTCTATTTTGAATAATTTGTATTAAGGCACAGAGTGTCTTGTCACTTGTTGTCGTATTCACAAACTGATCAACAGAAAGTGCTTTTGGCACGGCGTGAGCTGCAACAAAGTGGATGTATTCTTCAATGGAGGAATGCACAGGTAAATCATCATTCGTGGGATGTCTTGAGAGATAATCAGCCGGATTGCTGTATTTTCCAGGTTTGTGAACAATTTTGTAATTATAGTCCTGTAGACGTAGACCCCATCGTTCAATCCGTGCTGGCATTTTAGCTCGGGGATTTCCAAAAATTGTAAGGAGAGCTTGATGATCTGTGACAATGGTGAAGGGAGCGCCATAGAGAAATAAGTGAAAGTGTTCACATCCCCAGACGACTGCCAAGCTTTCTTTTTCAGGTTGTGAATACTTTCTTTCAGTGCTTGTTAAGCTTTTACTTGCATAAGAAATGATGTGGGGACTTTGATTGTCATCCTTGTATTGTGCTAAAATTGCACCCCGTCCCACGGGACTAGCATCCACAATCAGTTCGGTTCGAAGAGCTGGATCAAAATAGGCCATGGTGGTTGTAGAGCAGAGTTCCTTTTTGATTGTGTCAAAAGAGGCCTGACAGTCTTGGGACCATTGAAAAACGCAATTTTGTTTCGTAAGTTCCCTTAATGGAGTGCTGATTGTCGAAAAATTTGGAATATATCTAGCACAGTAACTTGCCATTCCAAGAAAAGAGCGCACTTCACTGGCATCCTGTGGAATTGAAGCTGCTCTGATGGATTCCACTTTCTTGGGATCAGGTCGTACTCCTTCCGCCGAGAAAATGTGACCATAGAACTCCAATGAAATTTTATCAAATTCGCATTTTTCTTTGTTTAAAGTGAGTCCAGCAGAGAGCAGACATTCAAAGATAGCATATAGAGCATGATTATGTTCAGCTTGAGTTTTCCCAAAAACCAGTATGTCATCACTGTAATTAAAGGCATTTGGAATATGTTGAATGACACTCCTTATCGTATCTTGAAAAATTTCTGCTGCTGAGCAGACCCCAAACGTCAATCTTTTGTATCTTCTGAGACCCACATGGGTGGAAAATGTTGTTAAGTATCTGGATTCTGGACTCAATTCTAATTGATGATAGCCCTTATTGAGGTCGAGCTTTGAAAAATCAGTTGCTCCATTTAATAAATTAATAATGTCATCAATTGTGGGTGAGATGTGTCTTTCCCTTTGAATAGCAGTGTTGGGCAGGCGCATGTCAACACACAGTCTTACCTGCTCTGGAGTCTTTGGTTTTGGAACTACCACAAGTGGAGAGACCCACGGAGTGGGACCAGAAACAGTTTCAATGACATCATCATCCATGAGTAATTGGAGTTCCTTTTCTACCTTCTTTCTCAGGTGAAATGGAATACGTCTGCGAGCCTGGGCTACTGGACGGACACTGTCATCCACATGAAGATGCACTTGAGAGTCCTTTAATTTTCCTAATCCACTAAATAGGGAGGGAAAACTGTTCACCATGGCTTGTACATCCAGGTCCGCAGGGTCGGTTATGGTATGAACAATCTGGATGAGTCCTAGCTTCAAGGCAGTGTGATAGCTGAGAAGACAGCCTCCTGATCCTTGTAATGTGTGAAAAGTGGTTTTCTGCCTATTTTCTTTATAGCTAAGTTCAGCATCAAATTGTCCCATTGTAACTAGAGGTGTTTTAGATCCATATGGAAAGATTTTCGTATGCACTTGCTGTAAGACTGGCTTTGTTTTCAACTGTTCATAAGTATTGCTGTCTATGATATCCACTGAAGCTCCTGTATCTATTGTAAAGGTGATATCCGTGTTGCAGATGGTGAGTGTAATACATGGAGCCTGCACTGAGCCAGTGACAGACGTCGTGAACACATAGTTCTCAGCCACAGACATTTCTTCTATATCCTGATTTACCATTTTTATATTTGCAGGCTTTGTCATTGGCAGAGGAGACTTGTTGGGCGCTGATTTGCAGACAACTGCAAAATGGTTCCCTTTTCCACATTTACTGCAAGTTTGTCCTATAGCTGGACATTTGTTCATGTGGTGAGGGAAATCTTGTCCACATCTATAACATTTCTTCTGTTGCGGGGCCTGCTTGCCTTGTGCACTGTTATGTTTGAGATTATGCACATGTAAATTATCCCCACTCTCCATTGCAGTTGCCTGATGATCTGCTATCTCTATAGCACGGGCCATCTTGAGTAAATCATGCAGAGAGAGATCCTGCTGCAGAGCTTTACGCCTTATGGTATTAGACGAGCAGGTGACAATTACTTGAGTTAGGGTTTCATCATCTACGTCAGTAAATGCACACCCATGTGCTAGTTCTTTTAGCCGGGTGACATAGGTGTCTATGGATTCTTCTGGAAGCTGCTTAGCAATCCTGAACTTGTATCTTTCATATCTGATGTTTTGTTTAGGGTTGAAGTAGTCAGTGAGAGCTTTGGAGCATTTGCTGTACGTGTCTGTCTCCGCTGCTGGTAATGTGCTATATATGTCATAGACTCCTGTGCCCGCACAATGCAGGAACACGGCTTTTTTTCTGTTCTCCTCTTTTATATCTATTGCTTCCAGGAAATTCTCAAATCGATTTAACCATTTTCTCCAGTTATGAGAGAGATTAGTGCCATCAGTCATATCAAACTGTGGGAACATGTGCAAGTATTCAGCCATGATGGAGTCTCTCAGTGGCGCTGGCGTGTGAAGCAGTAAAGCAGGGGTCAGTACTCACAGTAGCAGGTGATTCTATCCCATCCTCGTCGCCAGTTGTAATGTCCACACAGTGTAAGGAATTTAAGAGAGAGTAAGCTTTAACTGTAGTTTATTCTTCTCATTTCCTCCAGCACACAACATAACAGCAGCATAACATTTCCTCCTCAGGTCAGAACTGAAACTGAAACTCCTCTCAACTCCCGCCCTCGCTTTCTTAAAGAGACAGATCTAATTCTTATACATTACAGAAGCTATGGACTGGCCCGCCCGTTCCCCAGACCTGAATCCGATTGAACACATCTGGAACATCATGTCTCGTACCATCCACCAACGTCACGTTGCACCACAGATTGTCCAGGAGTTGGCAGATGCCTTAGTCCAGGTATGGGAGGAGATCCCTCAGGAGACCATCCGCCGCCTCATCAGGAGCATGCCCAGGTGTTGTAGGGAAGTCAAACAGGCACGTGGAGGCCACACACACTACTATGCATCATTTCCTTGTCTTGAGGCATTTCCACTGAAGTTGGATCAGCTTGTAACTTCATATTCCACTTTAATTTTGAGCATCATTCCAACTCCAGACCTCCGTGGGATATTAGTTGTGATTTACATTGATAATTTTTAGGTTTTATTGTTCTCAACACATTCCACTATGTAATGAATAAAGATTTACAACTGGAACATTTCATTCAGTGATATCTAGGATGAGGGATTTTAGTGTTCCCTTTATTTTTTTGAGCAGTGCATATATATATATATATATATATATATATATATATATATATATATACAGTATATATGCATATAGTCATGATGGATTGATGGATGCATCTACTCCTTGAATATGCCCTATGATGTGCAGGTGTCATACAGAGTTAAGGGTTATCCAGATTTTTTCTACAATGTGCTAACTACCTGCCTGTTTTGCCCAGTGCTGATCTCTGTTGGCATAGAGTGGTCACAGACTGCTCCTGCCGACGATTCAGAGGCTTCCGCTGATGTCACGTTGACAGGGCGTGACTGCCGATGTAATGCTGATTGACAGATGGCTCCCCACTACCTAACTGTGGGAAGCCAGCAGTCATGCCCCATCAACAGAGCAGTCTGGAAGAAGAGCTGCTCTGATGACATGGCAGGCTGTTCATCTACCTGCCTGATAGTTTTTAGGCACATATTAAAATCCTGGATAACCTTTTTAATGCCAGCATTGAGGAGTCTACAACTACTACATAATGTCCATACAAATTACTTTATAGTGACAGAATATTGAGATTAAAATTGTTTTACAAAATTAACCTTATTTTACTACATGATTGCTGAAAGAATAGCATAGAACAGTATATCCCACTTTACAAAGACAACTCACAGCATTTTGTATGTCAATAAATACTACATAAAATATTATACTTAATAATATTTTAATAATTTGTGAACAGAATATGTTCCATACATTATAAAACTACATTTACATAAAGAGAGATATGGAGATTACATTTTATGTATAGGACATTTCTCTCTTTTTGAGATCTCATATTTATTTACGTTGCACAATCTTAATGATCCATGCAGACTTTAAAAGCACAAGCCTGATATAATGAGGACCAGTCGTGATGGGACACCTTCCCCCTTTTTCATTACTGGCTCACCAATGAAACTGGTAATTCTGTTGCAATGTAAAATAGCTCTATTTGAGCTCATTTAGCAAATCTCAGAAACTGCTTGCAGATGCCAGAATTAATTTGTTTCAAATTGACTTCTTGACTATGAAACCTATAATTAGGATATTAATGAACAGTATATGGATGATGAGCTAACTAATAATGGAAAAAAGAATCAGACACATACTTACAGTATTTATACATATTTATGTGTGTATTTCATATAGTATACAGATATTTCATGCAAAATAGAGTAGTAAAGAATGATTACCGTAATAGAATATTAGAATAGGTTCTAAATGTAGACTTTGTGGACCAAGTAAAAATACCGTATATACTCGAGTATAAGCCGAGATTTTCAGCCCATTTTTTTGGGCTGAAAGTCCCCCTCTCGGCTTATACTCGAGTCATATACCCGGGTGTCAGCAGGGGAGGGGGAGCGGGGGCTGTGTAATCATACTTACCTGCTCCCAGCGCGGTCCCTGCAGTCCCTGGCTTCTCCGGCGCTGCAGATTCTTCCTGCACTGAGCGGTCACATGGCACCGCTCATTACAGAAATGAATAGGCAGCTCCACCCCCATAGGGGAGGAGCCGCATATTCATTGCTGTAAATGATCGGTGCCATGTGACCGCTCAATTACAGGAAGAAGCTGCAGCGCTGGAGAAGCCAGGGACTGCAGGGACCGCGCCGCAGCAGGTAAGGGGTGCGCAGCGCTATAATTACCTGCTCCTCGCTCCGGTGCGGCTCCGTCTGCAGCGTCCTCTAGCAGTGACGCTCAGGTTAGAGAGCGCTGTGACGTAGTCAGTGCGCGCCCTCTGCTGAGCGTCAGTGCTGGAGACGGAGCCGCACGAGGAGCAGGTAATTATTGAAAGCGCCGGCGTCCTGAGAAGAGAGGTGAGTATGTGATTTTTTTTTTTTTTATGGCAGCACCAGCAGCATTCTAAGGAGCACCTATGGGGCCATAAAGGTGCAGAGCATATAAGGGGCACAGCATTATAAGGAGCACCTATGGGGCCATAAAGGTGCAGAGCATATATGGGGCACAGCATTATAAGGAGCACCTATGGGGCCATAAAGGTGCAGAGCATAAATGGGGCACAGCATTATAAGGAGCACCTATGGGGCCATAAAGGTGCAGAGCATATATGGGGCACAGCATTATAAGGAGCACCTATGGGGCCATAATCAAAGGTGCAGAGCATATATGGCACAGCATTATAAGGGGCATCTATGGGGCCATAATCAACGGTGCAGAGCATTCTATATAGCACAGTTGTATATGGAGCATCTATGGGGCAATAATGAACGGTATGGAGCATCTATTTTTATTTTTGAAATTCACCGGTAAATGCTGCATTTTCTACCCTAGGCTTATACTCGAGTCAATAAGTTTTCCCAGTTTTTTGTGGCAAAATTAGGGGGGTCGGCTTATACTCGGGTCGGCTTATACTCGAGTATATACGGTAAGTAACTCTGTCTTTATATCTTCATTCGGGCATCTGACGGGGACCTTTGGGCGCTGCCTGCTAGATTCACCACTGCATAATGGTCACCGTTATTAGTGAAAACCATAGTGCAGATGTGAACAAAGCCTAAGACATATACAGTATGGATGATCCAAATAACCTATACAATCATAAATTGAGGAGTTTATTATCAGTCTACCCCAGGTTTTGTTCTTCTTCATCAGCCCCAACACTTTTCAAAGTATGTACAGGGATTAGTAAAAGAGGGCGTAGCCAACCGCCACACAACCAATTTACTAAAATGTACAAATAATGTATATTGGCCTACATTATAGCTGAAACCGATGCCAGTTTATGGCAAAAAAATAGATCTAATTTTCTACTACACAAATAGCCCCAAAAATGCCCCAAAATTATTGACAGTCACTCGTTTCTTATTAAATTTGTCACACTTTACTCCAGAGGACTTTTGTTCAAAACTGGCATATCCACCCCATTAGGCAATATGATCAGAGCTTTTATTCCCGAAAATCAGAATTACCATACTAATCTTCTATGCATCTTCTATGCAATGCCACAAGCTTATAAAGAAAGGACTCAATCTACTGTACTGTGGGTTTACAAAACCTAGTAATATATAGGTAATACTGTACGTAGCACCGAAAAGGTACTACAAAAAGGTAGAAATGTATTTTAATGATGATAATTTTATTTGTATATCACCAACATATTCCGCAGCACTTTACATTATAGAGGGGACTTGTACAGACAATAGACATTACAGCATAACAATAATCACAGTTCAAAACAGATACCAGGAGGAATGAGGGCCCTGCTCGCAAGCTTACAATCTATGAGGAAAAGGGGAGACACGAGAGGTGGATGGTAACAATTGCTATAGTTATTCGGACCAGCCATAGTGTAAGGCCCAGGTGTTCATGTAAAGCTGCATGAACCAGTTAATAGCCTAAATATGTAACAGTACAGACACAGAGGGCTAATACTGCATAAAGCGTATGAGAACATGATGCGAGGAACCTGATTATGGTTTAAGTTTTTTGAATGGGCCATTATTACAACCTTATTCCAGCTCAGCCTCGTCACTCCTTTAGGTTTCAAACTCAAGACTGCACAAGCTGAAGAAGCCAAAAATTCTCAAATTTCTAGAGCCATCCTCTGTTCATAGTACTTACTGGTTATGATGTCTGTCAATTCCATGCAATATCTTGTGGCCTGAACCAGCACCAGTTTCTAGGTAATCTGAGTCTTTAATCACTAAGGCCACCTGACCTCAGTAGTGTAGCTTTGATGCACAGCAAATTCACAGTCAGCATCAGTGGTTTTAGCCCATTTGTAGCAAAGACCAAAATACTGTGCATTTTGAGATGCCACTTAGTTCATGATTGTTTTATATGGCTTGTAATTTAAAGGGTTGTACAGAATTAGAAGAAAATGGCTGTTTTCTTCAATCCACCCATCTGTGGACATGTGTGGCACTGCTATGGAAGTTCAGTTCAGTTCAATTCATTGTAACAGGGCTGCCTTGCAATTGGAGATGAGCGAACCCGAGCTTAAAAGTTCAGTGTTCATGCCATGCAGTTAGTGTCTTCTCCCAGGAGTCTGTTGCAATGTTCAAAGTTCCAAGAGAAATCCGAAGCAGAGACATATAAAGAGAGAATTTTCCAGCTCAAAAGCTTGAGTCTTCATAGTTTTCAGTGGAGTACAGGTGTCACGGAATTACAACAACAGAGAGGGGGCAAAAGAACCGATGTCTGATTTCACATACTTCTGCACTAATTAGAAGCACTTCACCATCATATTGAACAGTGCAGGTTTCTGGTAGCACTGCAGGGTTTAATCTGTTCAGTTGAGAGCTCCTGGAGCTTTCCTGCTTTGATGGTCTCAGCTGTTCCATGTTGGCCACTCCCTTCAAATATATATAATCAACTCTGGCAAATATGGCCTTCATGGAAGAGTCATCAGAAGAAAATCTCTCCTACGTCCTCACCCTAAAATCCAGTGTCAGATGTATGGAAAAGAATATCTAAATAAGCCTGATGCATTTTGGAAACAAGTCCTGTGGACCGATGAGGCTAAACTCATTGGCCACAGTAAACAAAGGTATATGTGAAGAAAAAAGAGCATAGAATTTCAGGAAAATAACTTTTCACCAACCATTAAACATGGGGGTGGATCAGTCATGCTTTGGGGTTGTGTAGCAGTCAATGGCATGGGGAACATTTCATGGGTAGAGGGAAAAATGGGTTCAATGAAATTTCAACACATTCTTGATGCAAATATAACACCATCTGTAAAAAAGCTGAAGTTGAACAGATGATGGTTTCTACAAATGGATAATGATCCTAAACACATATCAAAATCCACAATACACTATCTCAAAAGGTGCAAGCTGAGGGTTCTACTGTGGCCATCCCAATCCCCTGATCCAAACATCATTGAAAATCTGGCTTGATCTCACAATAGTAGTGCATGCAAAATGACCCATTCATCTCACAGAATTGGAAACATTTTCGAAGTAAGAATGGATGAAAATCCCTCAAACAAGAATTGTCAGACTGTTGGCTGGCTGCAAAAAGCTTTTACAAACTGTGATATTTTCAAAAGGGGGTGCTACTATGTACTAACCATGCAGGGTGCCCAAACTTTTGCATCAACCCATTTTCTTTTTTGTAATTTTTAAAATGTAAAAGATGAAAACATATATAGATTTTTTTTCTTTGCACAGATACAAAGGAAATGTGTTATCTTTATCTAACTTTAGGTCTTTTAGAGGTAATTTCATGTTCAACTTGCTTAATTCTTCACAATAATATGAATTTTGACCAGGGGTGCCCTAACATTTACATGTCACTGTATGTGTATGTATAGATAGATATTTATCCATTTATCCTTACATGTGCTAATAAACTAATTGTGCCAGACTGTGCTAGTACTTTTCAGATCAAATTTTTCTCTAGTTACAGTTGTTATATTAAATACTAGATGGTGGCCCAATTCTAACGCATCGGGTATTTTAGAATATGCATGTCCACGTAGTATATTGCCCAGCCACGTAGTATATTGCCCAGCCACGTAGTATATTGCCCAGTCACGTAGTATATTGCCCTGTTACGTAGTATATTGCCCAGCCACGTAGTATATTGCCCAGTCACGTAGTATATTGCCCAGTCACATAGTATATTGCCCAGCCACGTAGTATATTGCCCAGCGACGTAGTATATTGCCCAGCGACGTAGTATATTGCCCAGTCACGTAGTATATTGCCCAGCCACGTAGTATATTGCCCAGCGACGTAGTATATTGCCCAGCCACGTAGTATATTGCCCAGCGACGTAGTATATTGCCCAGCGACGTAGTATATTGCCCAGTCACGTAGTATATTGCCCAGCCACGTAGTATATTGCCCAGCCATGTAGTACATTGCCCAGCCACGTAGTATATTGCCCAGCCACATAGTATATTGCCCAGCGACGTAGTATATTGCCCAGCCATGTAGTATATTACCCAGCCACATAGAATATTGCCCAGCCCACGTAGTATATTGCCCAGCCCACGTAGTATATTGCACAGCGACGGAGTATACAGCACAGAGCCATGTAGTATACAGACTTAAAATAAACATATACTCACCCTTCGTTGAATTCCTGGCCCTGTGTGCGGTGCACGCAGCAGCTTCCGGTCCCAGGGTTGGTATGGGCGCAGAACCTGTGATGACGTCGCGGTCACATGACCGTGACATCATGGCAGGTCTTTCTAGCAGGACCTGTGATGACATCGTGGTCACATGACCGTGACATCATGGCAGGTCCTTGTCGCATACCATCCTTGCCACCGGAACCTGCCGCTTGCATGGAGCGGTCACTGGAGCGTCGCGAGGAGTGGGAAAGGTGCCAGAATGTGAGTATATGATGATTTTTTATTTTTTAAATTATTTTTAACATTAGATGTTTTTACTATTGAGGCTGCATAAGCAGCCCCAATAGTAAAAAAGTTGGTCACACAGGGTTAATAGCAGCGTTAATGGAGTGCGTTACACTGCGGTATAACGCGGTCCATTAGCGCTGCCATTAACCCTGTGTGAGCGCTGACTGGAGGGGAGTATGGAGCGGGCACTGACTGCGGGGAGGAAGGAGCGGCCATGTTGCCACCGGACTGCGCCCGTTGCTGATTGGTTGTGGCAATGGTCGTGGGCGTTTTGTCACGACCAATCAGCGACTTGGATTCCATGACAGACAGAGGCCGCGACCAATGAATATCCGTGACAGACAGACAGAAAGACAGACAGATGGAAGTGACCCTTAGACAATTATATAGATAGATTCTGATGCTTATTGGATCAATAATTTTTGATTATTTTCGTTTGTTTGTTTGTTTGGCTTTGTGTTCTAGTGCTTCCTCCTAACTGTAGAATAAAGTTTTCAGGTGATCACTCAATAACAGTACTGGGGGAGCAAATACACAACATGCTGTACTTAAAGGTGTACTGTACACATTACTGACACAAAGTGAATTAGCTGCGGTTTGTTCTTGTACTGCTTGAGCAGCTGAGCGCTGTGCGAATATCGAGCTGACATTAGTCCAAAGGTTACACATCATTCGCTTCACAAAAGGGTATTTACTTTACAAGCGTTACAGATATGCCTAGTGCACTGTTAATAAGAATGTAGCTGTTGATCACATCAAGCTTGAAGTGCCATTCATCTGAAGTCATCAGATGTCCACATCAAAGAGACGTCCCCTATTAAAAATCAGTGAATTACAATACAGTGACTGAGCAGAAGATGAAATGTGTTCTTCACGCAAGTAATTGTAATTGAATGTCTATGACAAAATCAGGACATTTCCAGTGCTGGTGCGCTAATACTCTTTTTTTATTCTGTCACCATTTGTTCTCCAATGCGGTCTTACTTGAATGTCATACTAATTATTATTGCATCTACTCCTTGTATGCAAAGAGGAGATTATGTTATCCGTGACAGTCCAAGGTCATTTTTTTAAGACTTTCATTTAAAGGAAGAAGCTATCAGCTTATATGTTTCCAGCATTTCAACATAGTTTTCTCTGTTTGAATTACAAAGTAAAATATATACTATTCTTTTTCTTTATTGATAGAGTAGATAGATTGATAGAGAGAGAGAGAGAGAGAGTAGATATTGGTGCCAAAATGCACTAGTGCAATGTTGTATGTCAAGAGGTTGCACAGTCTTATGTATCCATGCATTGCCGGGGGAGCAGCTGCTGAAATGGGGTCCGAAAGTCACATATATGAATGGAGTAACAATGAGAGCATGTGCAACCACCACTCCAATAGACAGTGATCAATGGTTGTACATGCTCACTACCACTCCATTTACATAGTAAAATTTATTATCCCCAATCTTGTGATCGGTACGATTCCCTGCATTTGAACTTCCAGCAATTAGTCTTCAGTAATCATATATCTATCACCTACTTGTAAATTGGTGCTATATACCAAGTGGACTTAAGTATTGGGACACATGCATTACACCATTCTAAATCAATAAGCATTAATATGACGTCCCTCCCCCCTTTACAGCTGTAACAGCTTCCACTATTTTGGGAAGCTTTCTACAAGATTTTGGATTGTGTCTGCATACATTTTTGCCCAATCATCCAGAAGAGCATTTGTGAGGTCAGACAAATGCACGTGAGGGTCTGTCACTCAATCTCCATCCTAGTTAATCTCAGAGGTGTCCAGTGGGGTTAAGGTCAGGGCTCTGTGTGGTCAGTCAAGTTCTACAACACCAAACTTCCCCAACCACACCTTTATGAATCTTGCTTTGTGCACAGGACATAGGCATGCTTGAACAGAAAAGGGCCTTCTCCAAACTGTTCCCACAAAGCTAGAAGTTACAAACCAAAATTTATTGGTATGCTGTATACCGGGAGTGGTACAAGCACTGTGCCTTGATCCAAGGAGAGCCTGGAGGTGTGAGACTAGGTGAAAACCTGACCCTTCACTAGAGCCCTTGATGGTGGGGTTAGACTTAGCTCCAGATGGACACCAGGTGCTACTCCATGACTAACCTTGGAGTCACGGCGGCTGACCTCCAAAATGGTAGGTAGACAGAACGGCCAAGACTAGATGGCCGTGACAAGTACAGGCAGAAACAGCAGGAATACTAGGAGATCTGGCAGGTGTACAGGCTGGTAAACAGACTGGCATGGCAGCTGCTGGCAGATACGGATGAAATATAGGTAAGCAGGTGATGGCAGGCACGGCTGAAATACAGGCAGGCAAGTGCAGGCAGGTACGGCTGTTATACAGGCAAGCAAGTACTGGCGGGCACTGCTGAAATACAAGAACACAAGACAAGTGTGGGCAGACAGGTACAGGACAGGTAAACTGACTGGCGGGTACAGGGGACCTGAGAACTAGCAAGCGTGAGACCACTGACACTACATGCTGCTCAAGCCCCTCCCATCAGGTGAAGGTGCCTTAAATAATAAGTCTCCCAGCCATTGGCTGGGGACACTTTAGGATGGTTCGCTGTCCCTCTAAGATGGAGGGAGCTCACATGCCCTAAGAACACTGCACAGGGATCAGCAAGTCGTGTGCATACACTGGGCAGCAGCTGGAGGGGGAGGAAGTGCAGAATGGGGACCGCGATGGTGAGTGAATTGCTGTCCCTGCCAAGGGAGGGGAGAACCACTACAATACCCCCCTTTATGCGCCCTCTTCTTCAAGCCTGCAAGAAATCTCTCCAGGAGGAGAGGGGAAGAATGTTCTCCCTTCTATGACCTCTTCTCAGGACCAAATCCCTTCCAATCCACAAGAAAAAACGTTTTTACTTTTACCCTTTTTGTGGCCAGAATATTCTCTACCTTGAAAACATCTTCAGTACAGACTGGAGCAGAAGTGGTGCTTGAATCTTTGAAGAAGGAACTGAGGACAATAGGTTTGAGGAGATACATGTGAAATGAATTGGGGATCCATAAAGGGACTGGGAATTTGAGCTTGTAAGCTGTAGGATTTACAGAATCTGAGAATCTTTAACGGACCGATGATGCGAAGACCCAATTTATGCAAGGTTAGCTAAAGACGGATATACTTTGAAGACAGTCAAATCTTATCGCCAGGATGAAACAGAGGCGGATCCAGACGTCTCTTGTCTGCATGTCTCTTCATCTTTTCAGAGGTCTTTAACAAAGTGATCTTGGTGATTTCCCAGATCTTAGAAAAGCTCTTGATGAGGGATTCAGCAGCAGGAATGTCGATATAGTAGACACAGGGAACAGAATATTGCCATGTTGACCATAAACCACAAAAAGTGGAATTTAGCAGAGGATTCACTCACATGGTTGTTGTATGAGAATTCAGCCCAAGGCAGAAGTTTTCCCCAATTATTGTGGGTGAGCATTGATGAAGCGCCACAGGAAATTGGCCGAGATCTAGTTGACCCGCTCTATGTGGCCATTAGATTGTGAATGGTAGGCTGAAGAAATATCCAAGGTGACATTTAGTAGTTTGCAGGTAGCCCTCCAGAAGTGAGATGTAAACTGTACACCTGTATCATAGACTATATGGAGAGGTAAATCATGGAGGCGGAAAATATGTTGAATCAACTTTGCCGCAAGCACAGGAGCAGATGGGATGCCAGACAGTGGAGTGAAATGGGCCATCTTAAAGAAAGGATCCACAACTACACAGATGATGGTAAACCCGGCTGAAACCGGAAGATTGGTAATGAAGTCCATCCCAATATGTTGCCAACGAGAAGATGGTATGAGAAAATGAAATAGTCAACTTGTCGGAAGCTGTTTCGAGCCTTGTTATGGGCACAGAAAGGACAGGCCGAGATGAAATCCATAATATCCTTGCTCAGGGTCAGCCACCAATAATGCTGGAAAAGAAGAGCGTTTTTTTTCCTGTCTGGCATGACCAGCCAATCTAGACATGTGACTCCAGTGAAGAACCCGCTTTCTGTCTGGCTCATCGACAAAAGTTTTTCCGGATGGGACCTGAGACAAATCCACCAAAACGGCTGTAACTATTTTGGAGTGCTCAATGATGTGTTGAGGGTCTTCCTCCTGGTTGGAAGACAAAAAGAGAATAGAAAGTGTATCTGCCTTGGCATTCTTATCTAGAGGCCGGAAAGGGAGAATAAAATTGAAAGGTGAAGAACAGAGACCACCTGGCTTGTCACAGATTTAGACGCTGTGTGGACTGCAGAAAGGCAAGGTTCCTGTGGTCAGTGTAAATAACAACGACATGCATTGCTCCTTCAAGCAAAAATTGCCACTTTTCCAGAGCCAGTTTTATCACCAAGAGTTCTCAATCGCCTATCAAGTAGTCACGTTCTGGAGCCAAGAAGATTTTGGAAAAGAAACTAGAGGTGACCATATGGCCAGAAGGAGACTTCTGGGTAAGAACTGCTCCAGCCCCAGAAGAAGAAGCATTCACTTGCAAAAGAAATGCTTATTAATGTCTGGCTGATGCAGCACAGGAGGGGGCCTATTTTAAGGCGTTTTCTCCTTCCGGAGTCCTTATACCTTAGTTTTAGCCCCCTTGAAGGTCATGGCACATATATGAGTGGTCTGAGAGTATAAATGCGGAATCAAATGGTGGTAATAATTAGCCAATATGAAAAAATGCTGGATAGCTTTCAAACCATCAGGACTGGGCCACTTCAGGACGGCGGACACCTTCTCAGGACCCATTCTCAGACCTGTCTCAGAGACAATATACCCTAGAAAAGAGAGTTCCGTTTGAAGACGCACTTCTCAAACTTGGCATACAGATGGTTCTTCCTTTATCTCCGCAATACCTGGTGAATATCCCTCCTGTGTGTGAGCAGATCAGCAGAGAACACCAATATGTCGTCCAGGTAAACTACCAAAGACGAGTAGAAGTGGTCCCGGAAGATGTTGTTCACCAGTTCTTGCAAGACTTCAGATTCATTACAGAGCCCAAACGGCATTTTGTGATTCTCATAATGGCCATTGTGGGTGTTAAAGGCAGTCTTCCATTTGTCCCCCTGGCATATTTGGATCAGATTATACGTCCCCTAATGTTGAGTTTCGTGAAGATACTGGAGCCTTTGAGACGATCAAATAACTCTGAAATGAGGGGCAGAGGATATGTATTCTTGATCGTTATCTGGTTGATTCCCTTATAATCGATGCAGGGTTGACGTAAGCCATCCTATTTCTGTGCAAAGAAGAATATTGCTCAAGCCAGAGACGATGACTTCCCAATAAATCCCCTGACAAGGTTCTCTTTGATAAATTCGGACATGGCTCAGGTCTCAGCCTGGGAAAGGAGGTAGATGTGGCCTCGAAGAGGTGAAGAACCAGGAAGAAGGTCAATAGGGCAGTCGTATGGCCTATGAGGGGGTAATGTCTCCGCCTCCGTTTTGTCGAAGGCATCAGCGTACGTCCAATAAGCAGAAGGCAAGCCTGGTAAATTTGATGGAGTAACCGGCGGTAAAGCATGACGAATGAGGGCTAGAAACCTCTCGTTGCACACCTGACCCCCAACAAAGTACTTTTCCGGATCTCCAGAACAAGACAAGCTAATGTTTTCGTAGCCATGGCAGGCCCAGAAGCAGAGTATGAGACAAATCTGACAGCACATAGAGAAGGATCTTCTCTGAGTGCAGCATTCCTACCCTAAGTTCCACAGGCTTGTAAACAAAAAGGATGGTCTTGGATAGAGGTCTCCCATCCACGGATACCACCAAAGGATTCTGCATAAATTGGATGGGGGTTTGATACTGCTCCGCAACGGACAGTTGAATAAAATTTCCTGCATCCTAGCATCCAGATAGGCCAATTTAGTAAAATGGATGTTGCTGCAAGAAATGGATACTGACAGAGTCAGGGGGGAGAGAGGAGTTGTCCTTGCCCAGTGTATCTTCTCCAGCGGACCCTAGGTTTTGGAATTTCCCAGTTTCTCGGGACAGGAACGGACGAAATGTTTTGGACTGCCACAATAGAAACACCTCCCTTCGGCACTAGAAACATCTCCCTTCAGTCCTCCCGTCTGTGCTTGGCCAGCTTCACCTGGTCAATCTACAAGGATTCAGAGGAAGGTGTCAAAGTTGGGGTATTCAGCTTGATTGGCCTTTCAAAAGTAGCTAGGGACATCAGGTCATCCAAAGAGGTGGGAATATCGTGACCAACCAACTCGTCCTCATTTTCTTCCTGAAAGACCTTCCCACAAAGCGGCCACCAGCACCTCGTTGTTCCGGGTGAGTACGGCTGACAGGGTCTGGAATCAGACAGCGTACTGGCCTACTGTGAGTTTACCTTGATGCAACCTGAGTAGGGAAGATGCTGTGGAGTAACACAGCCAGGCTTATCAAAACCTTGCAGAAGGCATCTAAGAAAGTCTGAAGGTTGGAGACAAGAAGATCTCATTGCTTCTATGGGAGATTGAGCCAAGTCAAAGTTTTGCCAATGAGATGGGACATGATGAAAACCACTTTGGCCTGATCTGAAGGGAACCGATGGGACAAGAGTTCAAAATGCAGCGTGCATTGTTAATGAAGCATCGACATAGAGCAGGATCATCTCCATATTGTTGAGGAGCTGACAGACGGGGTGCGGAATCAGGAACATAGCTGGTGGACTGATGGGTCACAGCCAAGGTTGCCACAGCTTGAGGAGGCATGGATGAGGAAACAGATGTCAGTGTATCCAGACAGATGGTCACTGTCCACAGGTAGGATAACATCTTGTCCTGTTGGTCTTTCTGGCAGGAGACATCCTGGTACATGTCTGAGATAGAGGAAACTTGAGAGCCAGTGGATTCCATAGTCTGAGCAAACTGTAACAGGAGTGGTTGAACCACTGTGCCATGATCTGAGGAGAGTCTGGAGGGGCTAGGTGAACACCTGACTCTTCGCTAGAGCCCTTGATGGGGAGTTAGACTTAGCTCCAGATGAATGTCAGATACTACTCCAAGACAGACCTGGTGCCGGTAGGGACAGCTGGAATATACACTGCTACGACTGGTGTAGACAGGAATAGCTGGAATACAGACAGGCATGGCTGGTGCAGGCAGGTACAGCTGGTATACAGACTGGCACAGGTGCTCTAGGCAGAAATGGCTGGTATACAGACTATAATGGCTGGTCCAGGCAGGTGTGGCTAGTGTAGGCAGGTACGGTTGGTATACAGCCTGGCATGGCAAGTGCAGGCAAGTATGGTTGGTATGCGGATTGGCACAGCAGGTGCAGGCAGGTGAAACTGGTATGCAGACTGGTACGGCTAGTGCAAGCAGGTATGGCTGCTATACAGACTGGCACAGCTGTTGTACCCAGGTACAGTGGTATACAACCTGGCAGGTCAAGTGCAGGCAGATATAGCTGGTATACAGACTGGTACGGCTGGTATAGGCTCGTACAGCTGGTATATAGACTGGCACGGCAGATGCATGCTGGTACGGCTGGTATACCAATTGGCATGACTGGTGTAGGCAAATACGACTGGTATAAAGACTGGCTCAGCAGGTGCCGGCGGGCACGGCTGATATACAGGCAGGCAGGTGCTGGTGGGCACAACTTATATACAGGCAGAAAGGTGCAGGTGGGCAAGGCTGATATATAGGCAGGCAAGTGATGGCGGGCACGGCTTATATACATACAGACAAGTGCTGGTGGGCACAGCTGAAATACAGGAACACAAGGCACGTACGAGCAGGCGGGAACAGGACAGGTAAACTGGCGCGTACAGGGGATCAGAGAACTAGAAAGCATGATACTACTGACATTACATGTTGCTCAGGCACCTCCCATTATGTGGAGGTGCCTTAAATAATAAGTGTCTCCCAGCCATTAGCTGGGGACACTTTAGGATGGCACGCTGTCCAATAAGAAATAATAAATAAACTTTTTGATGTTTTGATGATATTCTAATTTTGTGAGAAGTACCTGTACCATTCACAGTTTTTGCTGAAATATTTAGGCAGTAAGAACAGTGTCATGCTCAAAAATGTTAATAAAGGCAGACTGCATGGCTAGGTGCTTGATTTTGTACATCTATGGCAATAATACTGAATGAAAAACCTGAAATAAATTATTAAGATGTGTGTTCCAATACTTTTGTTCATATAGTGTATGTTGTTAATGGACAACCACTTTAATGTCAGATTGTAGGGGTTTGACTGCTGTCAGATGCTCAATTGTTTGGCAAATTACAATTTCCCTTTAAGCTTTTTAAAAAACACGATTGTAGGACTGCATTTGATATCACAGCAAAGTGCTTGCTATAAAGCTCTCCTCCTCTCACAGCACTATCAGCTCTGTGGTACTGCATGTCCCCCACACTGCCTATTCAAAGATAAGTCATAATCATGTCTGTTGTGCTCATAGCATCTTGTAACTGCTCTTCAGTGAGAGCATAGCTTGGTGATTTTACATCTCACATAGGAGTAGCTTCTTGTGATCTCACCACAGAGAAATTACAAGTTTCCCTTAGCATAACAAATATCAGTCACTCACCTCCAGTCAGGCAGAGTGGAGGAGGGGCAGTATTAGCAGAGCTTACAATGCTAGGAGAGAAAAGTTGATAGAATGGTTTGTAATGTGACACAGCTAAGCTCAGGTGTGCTGCCCCTCTTCACACCAACCTTAACTGAAAGGTGTCACGGGTGTGTCAGAGACTGCAGACAGTCGCACTGCATCTGGCTATAGAAGGTCTCAGCAATTGGCACTGCAGAATAGTGGCTAGCACTTGCGGCCTTAATGGTGTCACCTGGATCTGTGTTGTGAATTCTGTGGCTGAATTCACTCCTGTGGTCACAAGTGGTACTGCAGCTTCTGAGCTTCCTCCCTCAGGTGTTCTGGTGAGCTCGTTAATTGCTTCATTACTTAACTCCGCCTGATGCTGCTATCCTTGCTCCTTGTCAATGTTTCAGTGTTGGATCTGAGCTTCTCCTGATTGTTCCTGTGACCTGCTGCTCTGTATAGCTAAGTGCTTTTTGCTTTTTTGTTGCTTTTTTTCTGTCCAGCTTGTCTTTTGTTTTGCTGGAAGCTCTGAGACGCAAAGGGTGTACCGCCGTGCCGTTAGTTCGGCACGGTGGGTTTTTTTTGCCCCCTTTGCGTGGTTTTGCTTTAGGGTTTTTTTGTAGACTGCAAAGTTCGCTTTACTGTCCTCGCTCTGTCCTAGAATATCGGGCCCCACTTTGCTGAATCTATTTCATCCCTACGTTTTGTCTTTTCATCTTACTCACAGTCATTATATGTGGGGGGCTGCCTTTTCCTTTGGGGAATTTCTCTGGGGCAAGTCAGGCCTATTTTTCTATCTTCAGGCTAGCTAGTTTCTTAGGCTGTGCCGAGTTGCCTAGGTAGTTGTTAGGCGCAATCCACAGCCGCTTTTAGTTGTGTTTAGGATAGGATCAGGTGTGCAGTCTACAGAGTTTCCACGTCTCAGAACTCGTTCTTGTATTTTTGGGTATTTGTCAGATCACTGTGTGCGCTCTGATCGCTAAGCACACTGTGTTTCTGGATTGCCTTCATAACACCTGTCATTAGCAAACATAACAGTACAAGGAGCCTAACTAATGATTCTCAATAGAGGGAAAGAAAAAGTTCTGACATCATTTTTTTTTTTTTCCCCTAGACATTTGGGTGATTCTGGACACAGGTGTGGACATGGATATTCAGGGTCTGTGCTCTTCAATGGATAATCTCGTTATAAATGTACAAAAAATTCAAGATACTATTGATCAGAAATCTATGTTAGAACCAAGAATTCCTATTCCTGATTTGTTTTTTGGAGATAGAACTAAGTTTCTAAGTTTCAAAAATAATTGTAAGCTATTTCTGGCCTTGAAACCTCATTCTTCTGGTAATCCTATTCAACAGGTTTTGATTATTATTTCTTTTTTGCGCGGCGACCCTCAAGACTGGGCATTTTCTCTTGCGCCAGGAGACCCTGCATTGAGTAGTGTCGATGCGTTTTTCCTGGCGCTCGGATTGCTGTACGATGAGCCTAATTCAGTGGATCAGGCTGAGAAAAATTTGCTGGCTTTGTGCCAGGGTCAGGATGATATAGAAGTATATTGTCAGAAATTTAGGAAATGGTCAGTACTCACTCAGTGGAATGAATCTGCGCTGGCAGCTTTGTTCAGAAAGGGTCTCTCTGAGGCTCTTAAGGATGTCACGGTGGGATTTCCTATGCCTGCTGGTTTGAATGAGTCTTTGTCTTTGGCCATTCAGATCGGTCGACGCTTGCGCGAGCGTAAATCTGTGCACCATTTGGCGGTACTGCCTGAGGTTAAACCTGAGCCTATGCAGTGCGATAGTTAAGGTCAAAGCCATCCAGGATTGGATTCAGCCGACATCTCTGAAAAGTCTGCAAAAGTTCCTGGGCTTTGCTAATTTTTATCGTCGCTTCATCTGTAATTTTTCTAGCATTGCCAAACCATTGACCGATTTGACCAAGAAGGGTGCTGATTTGGTTAATTGGTCTTCTGCTGCTGTGGAAGCTTTTCAGGAGTTGAAGCGTCGTTTTTGTTCTGCCCCTGTGTTGTGTCAGCCAGATGTTTCTCTTCCGTTCCAGGTCGAGGTTGATGCTTCTGAGATTGGAGCAGGGGCGGTTTTGTCACAGAGAGGTTCTGATTGCTCAGTGATGAAACCATGTGCTTTCTTTTCCAGGAAGTTTTCGCCCGCTGAGCGTAATTATGATGTGGGCAATCGAGAGTTGCTGGCCATGAAGTGGGCATTCGAGGAGTGGCGTCATTGGCTTGAAGGAGCTAAGCATCGCGTGGTGGTATTGACTGATCATAAGAACTTGACTTATCTCGAGTCTGCCAAGCGCTTGAATCCTAGACAGGCCCGTTGGTCGTTATTTTTTGCCCGCTTCGACTTTGTGATTTCGTACCTTCCGGGCTCTAAAAATGTGAAGGCGGATGCTCTGTCTAGGAGTTTTGTGCCCGACTCTCCGGGTTTATCTGAGCCAGCGGGTATCCTCAAGGAAGGAGTCATTGTGTCTGCCATCTCCCCTGATTTGCGGCGGGTGCTGCAAAAATTTCAGGCGAATAAACCTGATCGTTGTCCAGCAGAGAAACTGTTCGTCCCTGATAGGTGGACTAATAAACTTATCTCTGAACTTCATTGTTCGGTGTTGGCTGGTCATCCTGGAATCTTTGGTACCAGAGAGTTAGTGGCTAGATCCTTCTGGTGGCCATCTCTGTCACGGGATGTACGTACTTTTGTGCAGTCCTGTGGGATTTGTGCTAGGGCTAAGCCCTGCTGTTCTCGTGCCAGTGGGTTGCTTTTGCCCTTGCCGGTCCCAAAGAGGCCTTGGACACATATTTCGATGGATTTCATTTCTGACCTTCCCGTTTCTCAAAAGATGTCAGTCATTTGGGTGGTCTGTGATCGCTTTTCTAAAATGGTCCATCTGGTGCCCTTGGCTAAATTGCCTTTCTCCTCTGATTTGGTACCTTTGTTCTTTCAGCATGTGGTTCGGTTGCATGGCATTCCTGAGAATATTGTTTCTGACAGAGGTTCCCAGTTTGTTTCAAGGTTTTGGCGAGCCTTTTGTGGTAGGATGGGCATTGACCTATCCTTTTCCTCGGCTTTCCATCCTCAGACTAATGGCCAGACCAAACGAACCAATCAGACCTTGGAAACATATCTGAGATGTTTTGTTTCTGCAGACCAGGATGATTGGGTGTCCTTTTTGCCGTTGGCTGAGTTCGCCCTTAATAATCGGGCCAGCTCGGCTACCTTGGTTTCTCCATTTTTTTGCAATTCTGGGTTCCATCCTCGTTTCTCTTCAGGACAGGTTGAGTCTTCGGACTGTCCTGGTGTGGATTCTGTGGTGGATAGGTTGCAGCAGATCTGGACTCAGGTAGTGGACAATTTGATCTTGTCCCAGGAGAAAGCTCAACTTTTCGCTAATCGCAGACGCCGTGTGGGTCCCCGACTTCGTGTTGGGGATCTGGTTTGGTTATCTTCTCGTCATATTCCTATGAAGGTTTCCTCTCCTAAATTTAAACCTCGTTTTATTGGTCCGTATAGGATTTCTGAGGTTCTCAATCCTGTGTCTTTTCGTTTGACCCTCCCAGACTCCTTTTCCATACATAATGTATTCCATAGGTCGTTGTTGCGGAGATACGTGGCACCTATGGTTCCATCTGTTGAGCCTCCTGCCCCGGTTTTGGTGGAGGGGGAATTGGAGTATATTGTGGAGAAGATTTTGGATTCTCGTGTTTCTAGACGGAAACTCCAGTATCTGGTTAAATGGAAGGGTTATGCTCAGGAAGATAATTCCTGGGTTTTTGCCTCTGATGTTCATGCTTCCGATCTTGTTCGTGCCTTTCATGCGGCTCATCCTGGTCGGCCTGGGGGCTCTGGTGAGGGTTCGGTGACCCCTCCTCAAGGGGGGGGTACTGTTGTGAATTCTGTGGCTGAATTCACTCCTGTGGTCACAAGTGGTACTGCAGCTTCTGAGCTTCCTCCCTCAGGTGTTCTGGTGAGCTCGTTAACTGCTTCATTACTTAACTCCGCCTGATGCTGCTATCCTTGCTCCTTGTCAATGTTTCAGTGTTGGATCTGAGCTTCTCCTGATTGTTCCTGTGACCTGCTGCTCTATATAGCTAAGTGCTTTTTGCTTTTTTGTTGCTTTTTTTCTGTCCAGCTTGTCTTTTGTTTTGCTGGAAGCTCTGAGACGCAATGGGTGTACCGCCGTGCCGTTAGTTCGGCACGGTGGGTTTTTTTTGCCCCCTTTGCGTGGTTTTGCTTTAGGGTTTTTTTGTAGACTGCAAAGTTCGCTTTACTGTCCTCGCTCTGTCCTAGAATATCGGGCCCCACTTTGCTGAATCTATTTCATCCCTACGTTTTGTCTTTTCATCTTACTCACAGTCATTATAT